>NC_084597.1:1204329-1219329 GCF_033807715.1 Cololabis saira | reverse complement strand
CCGTGGGTCCTCCGGTACCGGGCCGTGGGTCCTCCGGTACCGGGCCGTGGGTCCTCCGGTACCGGGCCGTGGGTCCTCCGGTACCGGGCCGTGGGTCCTCTGGTACCGGGCCGTGGGTCCTCTGGTACCGGGCCGTGGGTCCTCTGGTACCGGGCCGCACAGAGAGAAATAATAATTCCTGTAGCCCCGACTGAGGATGTTTGACTCTCAAACTGACGGTTCACAATGTTTTTATTCCTTGGATGTAAATACAGTAAATACACTGCAAACACACTGTAAGAGCTATAAAGGAATAAGATAGAGTTAGTCTTTCTACATTCATATAAGTTTCATTTAACTTAAACCGACGCAGCTGCTGCTCGGTTACCATCAACCACAATACATGAGTAACCATGGCAACCAAACTCAAGCTGGACGTAAATACGACATAACATTATCAAAGAAAACTAATCCTGATCAGCAGGAGCTTTTTATGTCAGTTAGGCTCCACTTTTTCCCTCTTTTAGTCTTTCAGACAAACTTTCTACTGCTGTTAAACTTTTAACGTCCAAAGCGCCGGATGTTTACAAGGTCTCGGCGAGTCGCCTTCAAAATAAAAGCGCCAAATATCTGTCTCATTAATATATAAAAAATAAATTAGAAGCCTGGCTTTAAATAACGTTAATGAGGAAACAAACGTAAAAACACACTTATAGAAATACTTATAGTAAAGGTAATTTACAATGTCCATTATTTTATTTTTTAGAAAATGTTTTATTTTGCACAGTGACCGGATTCTCTCTGTTACACCCGTCTCACTTGACGCACGTCAAAGCCCGGAACACCACACGTCACGTGATACATCCCACTACATTTGATTTAATCCCAAACTAGCAAAATGAGCAAAAAACAAACTTCTTTACAAAGTTTCTTTGCAAAGAGGAAACGGTCCGATGAAGAGACAGAAGTGTGATGTTCTGTTGTTGGTGTGACGTTGCGAGGATGACATGATTACACAGTGGATTTACGTTCATTATTATTATTATTATTATTATTATTATAGAGAAAATGTCACAGTTTTTAATGCCGATCTTGTCATTTTATATATATATATATATATATATGTTTTTGTTAGCTACACCTTGGGCTGTGAAAATATTGTCAGACATTAAACCGGTCCGCGGAACAAAAAGGTTGGGGACCAGTGGTCTAAGAGACATAACCAAAAGGAAAAGCCTTTTTTTGTTTTGCAAAGGGAAAAATGTTTTATTTTTCTACAAGAAATTCATTCCAAGGTTGAAGATTTCACTTTCTGGTTGAAACAATGGGGAGATGAAATGTATTTCAGCCATGGCACTTCAAGATCAGCAGGGGTCGCCATTCTACTGAAAACCTTTAAGGCTCAGATTATCTCTCATGTGGCAGATGTTAATGGTCATTGGCTGATACTTATAGTAACTATGGATGATTTCAAATTCATCTTAGTAAACATTGGTAACACTTTACAATAAGGGGCCCTTAATTAACGTTAGTTAATGCATTTTTAAGCATTAATTAACAGTTTAAAAATAGTTAAATAACCATTATTATGTATTACTTAACATTAATTAGCATATTAGTTAATGCATTAATAAACAGTTAATGAATGCCTACTGCTCAGAGTTAATTAATACATTAGTAAGCATTAATAAACGTTACATGATGTAATTATTTATCCTTATGTATGCATTACTTAGTATTAAGTAATACATTAGTTAATACATAAGTAAAACGTTAATAATGTCCCTAGTAATCATTTACTAATGGTGTTTATTTGGAGTGAATATGCATTAAGTAACAGCTAACTAATACATCTACTAATCATTCACTAATGGTGTACATGTTTACTGGATGGGCATTATTAAACAACTATTTAGAGTCTTAAGTAATCATTTCCTAATGGTGCTGTGTATGTTATCAGGTAGCTTACCTGACCTTATGAACGGTAACCTGACATAAACCGTAATAAATGTATAGGAGTGGCTCATAACCATTACTTAACCATTAGTAAAGGCTTGCTGGACCCTTATTGTAAAGTGTAACACATTTATCCCTTAGGTAACACATTATTAATGCTTAACTGCCTCATAAGCATTACTTAACCATAATTAACCATTAGTAAATACTATTCTGGACCCTTATTGTAAAGTGTAACCCATTTATCCCTTAGGTAACACATTATTAATGCTTAACTGCCTCATAAGCATTACTTAACCATTACTTAACCATTAGTAAAGGCTTGCTGGACCCTTATTGTAAAGTGTAACACATTTATCCCTTAGGTAACACGTTATTAATGCTTAACTGCCTCATAAGCATTACTTAACCATAATTAACCATTAGTAAATACTATTCTGGACCCTTATTGTAAAGTGTAACACATGTATCCCTTAGGTAACACATTATTAATGCTTAACTGCCTCATAAGCATTACTTAACCATAATTAACCATTAGTAAATACTATTCTGGCCCCTTATTGTAAAGTGTAACACATTTATCCCTTAGGTAACACATTATTAATGCTTAACTGCCTCATAAGCATTACTTGACCATAGTTAACCATTAGTAAATTAAGCAATCACATATAAAGAAGTTTACACTTTTTATTTAAAACAAAATAAAACAGATTTTAACAGATAACATTTGTTATATGTATACATCTTATATATATATATATATATATATATATATATATATATATATATATATATATATATATATATATATATATATATATATATATATATATATATATATATATATATATATATATATATATATATATATATATACACAAACACACACACACACATCTGTGATAACAGATACGTAACAACAATTCACACAGAGGAGATCTTTGAACAAACATTATTTAGTAACATAATACAATAACACAGTATGATAGGCTGGCATAATTTCATCATCCTTCATTTTATGTATTGTAGCAGAAATGACTTCAGTAGCCAGTGGCAAAACTGACTCCATGTCCGGAACACACCATACCGAGACTGGAACTCTGCGCGGCTGTGCTGGCAGTAGAGTTAGCAGACCTCATCAAAACAGAGTTAGACCTTCAGATTGACGCAACAACATTCTACACGGACAGCAAGGTGGTCCTAGGATACATATGCAATGAGACCAGGCGTTTTTACGTTTATGTAAGTAACAGAGTCCAGCGCATCAGAAGATCCTCCCATCCAGACCAGTGGAGCTTTGTGTCCACAGATCAAAACCCTGCAGACCATGCCACACGATCTGTCGCGGCCAGCCGTCTGATGCAGACCAACTGGTTCACTGGTCCAAGATTTCTGCACAAATCCAAAGGAGAGACTGTGCCAGAGAACTGCTATGACCTCGTCAATCCTCAGTCAGACCCAGACATTCGTCCTGTGGTGTCTACCTTGACCACTGATACAGACCCTAGGACCTTGGGTTCGCAACGCTTTTCTAGGTTTTCTTCTTGGAAGTCACTAACACGTGCCATCACTGCACTTTTGCACATTGCCCGCCTCTTCAACAAAACCTCAAAGAGCAACCTGTGCAAAGGTTGGCATCGATGTGGACCACAATGCAAGGTCCAGGATTCTCAACAAGCCCAGAAAGTTATCATTCAAACAGTTCAAGAGGAAGTCTATGCTGACGAGATCAGGTGCATTCAAGGGCATGAAAGGATTCCCAAGAGAAGTCCTCTTAAGAATCTGGATCCCTTCATCGATGACCATGGGCTTCTGAGAGTTGGTGGCCGACTTCATGAGTCAAATCTCAGCCACCAGGAAAAGAACCCCCTGATAATCCCAGGCAATCACCACATCGCAGCCTTGGTAGTTAGACATCATCACGAACAGACGCAACACCAAGGCCGTCTCTACACCGAAGGGGCTGTACGTTCCGCTGGCTACTGGATAGTTGGCGGCAAAAGGAAAGTGAGCAGTATTATCCACCAGTGTGTCATCTGCAGAAGGCTCCGAGCTCCTCTTACCATCCAGAAAATGTCTGACCTTCCTCCAGACCGTCTATCAGCAGAACCTCCATTCACCAGTGTCGGGCTTGATGTGTTCGGCCCATGGAGCGTCGTGTCACGTCAGACTAGAGGACGCTCAACTGAAAGTAAACGGTGGGCGGTGATCTTCACCTGTATGAGCGTAAGGGCAGTTCATATCGAAGTAATTGAACATCTCGACACCTCCAGCTTCATCAACGCGCTAAGGCGCTTTCTTGCTGTCCGAGGTCCTGTAAAACACATACGTTCTGACCGAGGTACCAACTTTGTTGGCGCCTGCCATGCCTTAAAGATACCTTCAAACATCGATGACACAGACGTGAAGACATATCTGGCAGACCAAGGTTGCAGGTGGACTTTTAATCCCCCACACGCGTCCCACTTTGGTGGATCGTGGGAACGAATGATCGGTCTGGCCAGGAGAATTCTAGATTCTATGTTCCTCCAACTCAAAAACAGGAAACTCACTCACGAAGTGCTTGTGACATTTATGTCAGAAGTAGCAGCCATCATCAATGCCAGGCCACTTGTTCCTGTGTCGACGGACCCCAATGACCCTTTCGTACTCACTCCAGCTGCTCTTCTTACACAGAAGATGGACATTCTTCCTGCTCCTGCTGGGGAGTATGGCGTTTACGACCTCTTCAAGCAACAGTGGCGACAGGTCCAGCACCTGTCCAACACTTTCTGGGACAGGTGGAGAAAGCAGTTCCTCCCAACTCTACAAGCACGTCGTAAGTGGCAGACAAGTCAGCCAGACATCAAGCTGGGGAGTGTTGTTCTCCTCAAGAACAGTCAAGCACAAAGAAATGAATGGCCTCTCGGAATGGTAACCCAAGTCTTTCCGAGTAAAGATGGGAAGATCCGAAAGGTTGAGATAAAAGTCACAAGACCAGATGGGACTAAACATTATCTTAGGCCCATTGCAGAGATAGTCCTCCTCCTTCCACCAGAGGTGTAGCTTTGGGAATGTTGACATGTTGTGAGTGGCATTTAATCACGCCAGGCGGGGAGTGTACTGATCTGTAAATGTGTTCATTTAAGTATTTTTGTTCATTATTATTTAGTTCAACCAAATTGGATTATTTCTGTTTTTTGGCTCCATCTAGTGGTTTTTGTACTACACAGTAATCGTAAAGTCATGTGACTTCCCATGAGCCTCTTAATAAGGAAGCCAGGTGCATTGAACAACCATGCTTTGAAGAAGAATCCATGCTCCTGTTGTCTGCTTTGTATCCAGCTCTGATCTGCAAACATCCTATGCCTTATGGTGCATTGTTGTTTCACACCTATCTTTCTACAATAAACCTGTTGACTAAAGCCTGTCTTCAGAGTCTTGATGGAGGAGAGGAGTTTAGCTGGCTGCCAATGATACAGCTCTAAGGGCAGCACACTTTATAACCTCCTTGCATCTTTTAGCAAAGTCTACCACCGTCTCCCCCTTCTCCACCTGATCATATTCTTCTGGAGCAGCTATTGCGAGCTCGGCAATCGCTGCAGTCCTCACAATAGTAAGTCTGTCTACTCCATACTTCTCGAAGGATTTGGCCATATTCTTCCCCGTCTGGAAAATGGCAAGGACTTCCTTGTACCGCTTCACCACATCACTGTTTGTGTTGAATAAATGGAGAGGAGACATGGAGCGTGTCTATCACTTCAGCAGTATATTTAATTAACGTTCAACAACGGTTAACGTTCGAGACATCAGCTGTTTTAACAGTCGAGGCAAAACGTTACCATGACAACAGGGGAGGGGGCGGGGACTCCCACTATAACAGAATCCCATAACATCTCCCTTTTTTTAGATAACCACTTAACATAGCCCTTAATGCACTTAAATGTTTAACTATATTAAAACTTTAATTCAAGTAATTCAATAAAAATAAATTCCAGGTTTATTCCACATTACCCCTCTTTTTTTTTTTTTTTTTTTTTGTAACATCACACCATCAAAAAAACATCTGCCTAAGCATCAAATCCAGTCTATAGGTTTAGTCGATTTGGCACCTTCACCAGCCTGCCGCTGGCTGTTCTGTATCCTGGAGCGGGTGGTGAACCCCCCTTGGGCTGGTGACGACGACTCTGACCTGCTGCTCTGGTTTCCTGTGGACTTGTGCCACAGGCTGGGCCCTCATCCACTGCATTTCGGGGTGGACTACTGGGTTGCTCGACAGGCAGGCTACTTTGCGGCCTGCTGTGTTGCACGGGGGGGTGTACCGTCTCTCCAACCTCTGCTGGCCGCAGGTCCACCCGGTTCCGCCGGTAGTATGTTCCTTCCACATCCACCAGGTACGATCTGGGAGCCACCTGACGCAAGCAAACTCCTCTTCTCCACCTGCCCGTCCTGTCCCCAGGCAATGGCTTCATTCTAATGTCCTGGCCAATTTTCAGCTCAGGCAGGTCCCTTGCTGACCTGTCGTACCAGAGCTTGGCTGTTTGATGTTTGACCCGCAGTTTGTCTGGAACCCCGGTGACTACGCTCGGCTCCAGGAGTGTGTCAGCCACTGGAAGCGGGGTCCTCAGTCTACGGGACATCAGTCTCTGCGCTGGGCTGCTGAACATGCCCTCCGAGGGTGTGTTTCTCCACTGTAGAATAGCCAGCCACGGGTCATTACCTGCACTGGTCGCCTTTTTACACAGATTCTTCACTATTTTTACAGCAGACTCCGCTTTTCCATTTGATTTTGGATATCTGGGTGAGGACTTAACGTGTTCAAAGTCCCATTCTTTTGCAAACTTTCTGAATGTTTCACAGTCAAACTGGGGCCCACAGTCTGTTATGACCCGGTCAGGCTGCCCGTGCCTTGCAAACTGGGCCTTGCACCTCAGTACTGTGGTCTCTGCTGATAGATCTGGGAGAAGCTCTATTTCCCAAAAATCTGAATAATGATCTACAATCAGCAGAAAGTGTTTTCCTGCTGGGAGTGCATGTGACAGCATTGTTTCGCGCTGCTGCTCATGTGAGTATTCGTTGCATGCTGAACACTGGCTCACATAGTCCTTGACTTCCCCGTGCATGTTTGGCCAGTACAGCGTGTCTCTCGCCTGTCTATAGCAAGCATCTCCTCCTACATGGCTGACATGGATGCGTTTCAACATTTCCGCACGCAGTGATTTTGGGACTATGACTCTCTGACTTTTGAAGAGCACTCCATCTTGTGCATTGATCTCGTCCCTGATTGACCAGTATTCTCTGATGGCCAGTGGGGTGTCCTCCCGACGATCTGGCCATCCTTGGAGCACTGCTGCCTTCAACAGCTGAAGAGTGTCATCTCCCTCAGTGTGTTCTCTGATCTGACTTAGGCGCCTGCTGGTGACATTCAGATAATCAGCCTGATTTATCTGTTCTGTGTTCTCCTGTGCCCTCTGCAGGTTACAGATGTTGTGTTTTGTGTAGCTTGTGTCAGTCCTGTGTGGCGGAACCGTGGCTCTGCTCAAAGTGTCACTGATGTGCATGTCGGGACCTGGCTTGTATATTACCTTGAGGTTATAATTCTGGAGCGTGAGCAGCATGCTCTGGAGACGCTTGGGAGCCGTGAGGAGGGACTTGTTGAAGATTGAGGTAAGTGGCTTATGATCCGTTTCTGCAGTGATCTCCGCCCGCCCGTACAGGTAGTAGTGAAACCGCTGGCATGCAAACACAATTCCCAGGCACTCTTTTTCAATTTGTGCGTAATTTTGTTCTGTCTGAGTTAGTGCCCGTGATGCGTACCCTATTGGCTGTTCCTCCTGTAATAGGCAACATCCCAGTCCTTTCTGACTTGCATCACACTGGATGGTGACCGGCTTGGTCACGTCGTAGTATCTCAGGGTCGGGGCTGCTGTGACCAAACGCTTGATTTCTTCAACTGCAGCGTCATGCTTTGGCAGCCAGTGCCATGGGACGTCTCTGTCCAGCAGCCTACGTAGTGGCTCACACACCTCCGAGAGGTGTGGGGTGAACTTTGCCAGGTAGGTCACGAAGCCTATCAGTCTCTGTACTGCTTTGGTGTCTGTGGGGAGAGGCATATGCTGCACAGCCCTGACTTTTTCCGGGTCCACCCTGAGCCCCTCTGCTGACAAAATGTGTCCATGAAACTTGACCTCCCTGACCCTGAACTGCAGTTTCTTTAGACTCAGTCTAAGCTTGACCATCCTGCACCTGTCCATGAGCTCTAGCAGTTTCCTGTCATGGCCCTTGTGGCTTCCTCATCTGTGTCCCCACACCCCACCACCAGTATGTCATCTGGAATGGGTTCTACGCCGTTGAGCCCAGCCAGTAGCTCATGCTGTTTCCGCTGATATACCTCTGGGGCCACCGATACCCCGAAAGGCAGCTTTAGCCAGCGTTTCCTGACCCAGGGCGTCCAAAATGTGGTCGTGTAACTGCTTTCTTCATCTAGCTTACACTGTAAAAATGCATCACGTGCGTCTACAAGAGTGAAAACACTGGCCTTGGGCAGCTTATATAAAACATCCTCAAGTGTTGGCATAATATAATGAGACCTCTTCAAAGCTAGATTTAGTGACTTGGGGTCTATGCAAATTCTCAGTTTCTCTGGCTGTCTGATTATCACCATGTTACTAATCCACTCGGTTGGTTCAGACACTGAGGCTAAATGTCCATCTCTCTCATGTTTGTCTAGTTGAGCCTTGACTGCATCCCTGAGAGCTACTGGAACATTACGTGGAGAAGCCTGCACTGGAGCTACATTCTTGTCTAACTCAAAGTGAACCTCCCCTGGGAGCGATTCGACTGGTGCATTGAAAACTTCGTCATAGGATGTGATAAGATGCTGCCTAGTCAGACGCTCTGAGCTGCTGTGTCCTACCATAAGTAGCTCCTTGGGTATGATGAAATGCATCAAACCTAGACGCTCGCAGGTATCACCTGACAGCAGGGGTCTCTGAGTGCTCCTCACTATCTCAAAGCTCAGCTCGTGCAATGTTCCTCTCACTACACACTCTGTTTTGAATATGCCGATTGATCTTATTGACTGGCCCGAATACAGAACCAGTCTGGTGTGGCTTGGTAATAACTTCGCCTGAGGTGCCAGTCTCCTCATGTCTGTTATGCTCATTACGTCACAAGTCGCACCTGAATCTAGTTGACATCTCTGGAATCCTCCATTTATTTTAATGTTAGCGAACCATTTCTTTCCAGATCCCTGTACTGCCCCAATGCTCTGTGCAGTATATATGTGTGCATCCGTGTCAGAAGGGCTCATATCCTCCGGGTATTCAGTATCTGCTGTGTTTAACTGCCTGGTTGTTTGGCCCTTCTTCATGCACACTTTTGCAAAATGGTTGGCTGTTCCTCAAGAGCGACAGTTCTTGCCATATGCAGGGCAAAATTCACGTCCGCGCCTGTGGGCGTTGCCACAAAATCTGCATGTTGCGCCTTCGCTTGTGCCAGCCGGCTGAGCCTGAAATCTGTCATGCTGGGTCTGCCTGGGCGCAGCCCGCGCCCGACGACTGTCTGCTGCATGCACTGTCTCCGGAAGTCTTTCATGTGTCATTGCTTTCAAACTCAAATCCGTAAATTCTGCCGCCCGGCATATTTCTATAGCTGACGTGAGTGTGAGATTTTTCTCTCTGAGTAAACGACGGCGCACAGCTTCATCACACACGCCCAGCACCAGTCTGTCTCTTATCAGATCCTCTTTAAGGTTTCCGTACTCGCAGGACGCAGCCTTCTCTCGTAGGCGCGTTACAAATGCATCGATTGGTTCTCCCTCGTCCTGCTTACAGTTGCCAAAGATATATCTCTCAAATATCACGTTCCTGGCTGGCTTGAAGTGCGCCTCCAAAGCGTCAAGGATAGCTATGGGGTCTTTTGCCTGCGCCGCTGAAAGTCCCAAATTGTGCTTATATATGTGTCGGCACTCACTGCCCATCACCCGTCGCAGGGTTGCTGCTTGCACATCATCGTCTTTTTCATTTAGACCCGTTGCCAGCATGTAGTCTTCAAACTCCGACCTGAATTCGTCCCAGTTGTTTGCGACGTTGCCGGTTAATTTCATCTCTCCCGGTGGTGGTATTGCGGACGCCATCGTAATGCTGATGTCTTCTTCTGTGTTAGTTAACTATTCAACTTGGTTATTTACTTCTGACACCATGTTTGTGTTGAATAAATGGAGAGGAGACATGGAGCGTGTCTATCACTTCAGCAGTATATTTAATTAACGTTCAACAACGGTTAACGTTCGAGACATCAGCTGTTTTAACAGTCGAGGCAAAACGTTACCATGACAACAGCGGAGGGGGCGGGGACTCCCACTATAACAGAATCCCATAACAATCACCTGGTCCTCCAACTAATATAAACACACAAGAACAAGAAGGAATGTATCATTTGAATCATGAGATCGATGAGAAGAAAAAAACAAATCATTGTATTTTACTGTTAATGTTCAATGTGCCGCGAGACACACTAATCCCATATGTGACACCTCAACACAGCGTAGAAGGATTTTCTGGCACAACTTCACCAAGGTACATGGAAACACCATGACACACACACAGGGAATTATCAAGGCTAAATTGGGAGAAAAAGAGGGGAAAATGCTAAATAGAAATGGACACATTTGGGGTGAATCATTTTTGGAAATGAACATTCATTTGGACCGTACTGGTCCTTCTGGTACATCCCTCTATCAGCGTGCAGGGCTTGAATTTAGCACTCGCCACTTGCCATTTGCGACCCAAATTCCTCAAGTGGCGAGACAGATTTTCTTGCCACTTGGCTAGTTAGAAAAATCGAGATTCCCAACTTTTGTGCCATTTATAAATCAAATTGAGATTCCCAATACTGTGCGCACCATTGCACCTTTTTATTTTTTCTTCTTGATGTCAACTCCGGGTGAACCGTCTGAGTCTGACTCTGAAGAATGAATAGTAAACACTCTGAAGAACAACTGGAGAAAATGGACCAATGCAATGTCTCAGTTTGACCAGCAGGGGACACACTGTATAGTTCCTTAAATGGTTTAGCTGGTGTCTTGTGGTTGTCTTAAGACAGGCTAGGTTGGTTGTTGTAGTCTTTATAAGACACTTTCGAGCTAATAATAAAAAGGCTGCTTGTTTTTAAATGCACTTGTTCGTTCTCATTTGGACATTTTTATCCAGCCCAGAATAAACACATTATTTATACAATACACCTGCTGCATTATAGAATATACAGACAGGACAGGATCAAAGTGTTACTTTGAAGGTGTAATGCTATATATTCCTCCATAAATGTTAGATTTACAATTAAGTAGGCAACTACTGAAATTAAATTATACAAGAACACATCATGCAATCTCATTTTCCACCAATAGTATAGTAGTACACTACTGAATGATAATTGTAGCGTATAGAAAAACAGGATTGATGTAATATGGTACTACGATGACTGCTATATACAAGTGATGTCCAAATACAAAAGTAAAGCAACGTTTTGGTTTTGGCTAGTAAAAAATCTGGTTGGCTAATAACTTTTTTCATCTGCTAGCCACTTGGCTAGTAAGTCAAAAAGTTAATTTCAAGCCCTGTCAGCTTGTCATGAGAGATTGATCTACTTGTAGGGACAACACACACATACAGCTCAAGCCAGCCAAGAAATACGTTTCACATACCCGGCAGGCGAGAGCGATGTTTGCTTTTCTTCGCCTTTTTCTCCTTATCCTGTCAGAGCTGGATTCAGAGCTGGATTCAGAGTCATCCTCACTGTCGTCTTCACTGTCATGCTGCATCTCAGATCCCCTCATGGCTTCATCATCACTGTCTTCTCTTCTGGACTGTTGAGCCTCCTTGAGACATGTCAAAGCTATGGATGCAAGGATTGATAGTTGATTACATCAGTTTGATTGCTTATTGTATACAAACACCTACAACAACAAACACAGCTATGACACAACTTTCGCACCCACAGCGTACACACCCATCATTCTTTAACCTCGAGCATCCCTTAAAATTAATATACACTTTTTACCCATAGTCCAAATTTGCCTCATTGACTACCATCTCATAAAAGTGCAATAAAAATGTAATACATATTTATTTTCACTTTCACCACATAAAATCTTTTCAACAACTTCAGACCTGGCCATAGATATAAAGTTAATTATAATCTTTAAATATTATTTTTACAACTCCTGATTTTTTCAATAGGAAAATCACAAAATATGCAATATTTTCAAATATTAGGTTCAAAGTGAAATATATTACAGCATTGACTATGTCAATAATTGATAACATTTATTTTGATGCATTATTATTTTTGGAACAATGATTGTTCATTTAAAAAAACTTACACTCTTTACCTTCATGTCCAAATTTGCCCCATTGACTCCCATTATAACCACATATTTTTTATGTACTGTAATTCTTACCTAATAAATCTAAGCCTCTTAGAACCCTTAACCCTTTCAGTTACATGACTGAGAAGTCAGTGTTTCAAATTTACCGACGTAAACTTCTTCTTCTCCATTATTCAAGTGTTACTGAGTCAAATATGCAGCATCTTTTTGAAAAGTTTACATTTTGTCAGAATTATGTATTTGTTATGACAACTCGAATTGTGAACTTTAAAAAAAAAAAAGTGTCATAAAGTTAACATTAAGAGCTAACAGTTTAACGTAGTTAGATTAATCTTACCATGTTTTCCAGATGAATTTCCCTTTTCTGTTTTTTCCTTGTGCGTGGTTAGCCTGGTCCTGCAGGTGAGACTCCGAGCTCATCCATCTTGAGACTCTTCTGTAGCTGGGGCCGCGGTCAGTGCGCGCAAAGAAAAAAGTGCGGCGTGCGGCGTTCAGGCCAATTCGGAACTAAGGCTTTTAACTAAGGCCTAATATTGGTGCTCCTAATCGGGAAATTCAGAGTCTTCTTGGAGAATCAGTTTTCTGACATCACACAACAATGTCTAATGTCAATGTCTGGAACGCTTTGAAGACAGAAATGGGAGTTTTCAATGGGGAAACCCAGAGTTCTGAGGTGTCATGAATGCAGCATTGGCGCGCACCAGAACTCAGGAGTTATCGCGGTGTAACCTGGGTGGAACTGCCTTGAAGGAGGAGCAGAATTTTCTGGCAGGACGGACAGTAATTTTAACAGGATAGCCATTTACCAAGCTGCACGTTTCATTTTAGGAGCACACGGCATGCGTGGGTTAAAGTTAGCAAACAATAGACTAGACGGGATGTACCAAAAAGTGAATGTAAGGAGCATTTATGGGTACAAGTCGGGAACCAGCCTACTTTACATATTTCAAGGGTGCTGAATCCAAAAAAAAACGGTACCCGAGCAAGATTTTGAGTTTTTGACCTTCTAATTTGCATATCAAAATGGCCGCCAAACTGCCTGTCTTGCTCAGTCGTTGGACCATTTTCCCCAAGTTTTTTTGTAAGTAGGCATTCAAAGATGATGAATTAAGTGTCTAGATCTATAGTCTAGGGTCAGAGCAAGGATATAGTGGAGGCTCAGTGCCTTTTTATGTGTATATATATATATATATGGAAAATACCTTTATACCTTTAAAATAACTTTTAAGTGACTATATTTAAGTGTATATATTAATTTATATTTAAGTGACCGGTGACTATAGGTGGCTGCAGGTGGCTATAGGTGGTTGCCGGTGGCTATAGGTGACTAAAGGTGGCTGCAGGTGGCTATAGGTGGCTGCAGGGAGCTATAAGTGGCTGCAGGTTGCTATAAGTGGCTGCAGGGGGCTATAGGTGGCTGCAGGTTTCTGGAGGTGGCTGTAGGTGGATGTAGGTGGCTGCAGGTGGTTGCAGGTGGCTATAGGTGGCTGCAGGGGGCTATAGGTGGCTGCAGGTTTCTGGAGGTGGCTGTAGGTGGATGTAGGTGGCTGCAGGTGGTTGCAGGTGGCTATAGGTGGCTGCAGGGGGCTATAGGTGGCTGCAGGTTTCTGGAGGTGGCTGTAGGTGGATGTAGGTGGCTGCAGGTGGTTGCAGGTGGCTATAGGTGGCTGCAGATTGCTGTAGGTGGCTGCAGGTGGCTATAGGTGGTTGCAGGGGGCTATAGGTGGCTGCAGGTTGCTATAAGTGGCTGCAGGGGGCTATAGGTGGCTGCAGGTTTCTGGAGGTGGCTGTAGGTGGATGTAGGTGGCTGCAGGTGGTTGCAGGTGGCTATAGGTGGCTGCAGGGGGCTATAGGTGGCTGCAGGTTTCTGGAGGTGGCTGTAGGTGGATGTAGGTGGCTGCAGGTGGTTGCAGGTGGCTATAGGTGGCTGCAGGGGGCTATAGGTGGCTGCAGGTTTCTGGAGGTGGCTGTAGGTGGATGTAGGTGGCTGCAGGTGGTTGCAGGTGGCTATAGGTGGCTGCAGATTGCTGTAGGTGGCTGCAGGTGGCTATAGGTGGTTGCAGGGGGCTATAGGTGGCTGCAGGTGGCTATAGGTGGTTGCAGGGGGCTATAGGTGGCTGCAGGTGGCTATAGGTGGCTATAAATGGCTGCAGGCGGCTATAAGTGGCTATAGGTGGCTGCAGGTGGCTATGGGTGGCTGCAGGTGGCTATAGGTGGCTGCAGGGGGCTATAGGTGGCTGCAGGTTTCTGGAGGTGGCTGTAGGTGGATGTAGGTGGCTGCAGGTGGTTGCAGGTGGCTATAGGTGGCTGCAGATTGCTGTAGGTGGCTGCAGGTGGCTATAGGTGGTTGCAGGGGGCTATAGGTGGCTGCAGGTGGCTATAGGTGGTTGCAGGGGGCTATAGGTGGCTGCAGGTGGCTATAGGTGGCTATAAATGGCTGCAGGCGGCTATAAGTGGCTATAGGTGGCTGCAGGTGGCTATGGGTGGCTGCAGGTGGCTATAGGTGGTTGCAGGTTGCTATAGGTGGCTGCAGGTGGCTATAAATGGCTGCAGGCGGCTATAGGTGGCTATAAATGGCTGCAGGCGGCTATAAGTGGCTATAGGTGGCTGCAGGTGGCTATGGGTGGCTGCAGGTGGCTATAGGTGGCTGCAGGTGACTATAGGTGGCTGCAGGTGACTATAGGTGGCTGCAGGTGGCT
>NC_084597.1:1161814-1203829 GCF_033807715.1 Cololabis saira | reverse complement strand
TTCTTTTTTTTTATGCTGAAGAGGCTCCGATGGCGTGAGCAATATTTTTCTTTTCCTCGTGAGATTATTTTTTTCTTCTGCAGCTACTAATAGAGTTGATATTTTTTCCTCAACAAACTAGTTTTATCTGCAGATTGGGGTTATGTATGTATGTATTCTGTATCATCCGGAGCTGAGATAGTTCTGCCCTTCAATTAGAGACCCGTAATTGCGTTTTTTTTGGTCATCGGACGCCAGGCGATCAATAAAATATTATTGGATACCTAAAATAAAACAAAACATAAACAGGTAATATTTAATTGTGCAGACATGCCTCGTAAGGAGAGGAGGTGGAGAGAGCTATATTACAGTGTTTAATCATACACTCCCTTATCTCCCTATTCCTCTATTCTTTCCTGCTTATCGCTCAAACAAATCATTATTTATAAATTAACATCAGCATTAATTTAAGATACCTTCATTATTTATGGCAGGCCACTGTCTAACATCATCAATCCAGCTATAATGATGCTGTAGAGCGTCAGGTTACAATAACAGCGCTGCGGTGGCAGATTGACACCTGCCACCGCAGCGATGGCGCCGCCGCAAGATGGCGGCGCACACAAACCGGTCGCCGGATTCGTGTATATGTAACAGATGGCAATATGTATCTTGTGATAAAACTGATTCTGTGTCATTAAGGGTTACATGCGGGGTCCCGCAAGGGTCTGTGCTGGGGCCAAAACTATTTATTTTGTATCTGAACGAACTTTGTAAAGAGAGGTTGCAACATGGTCAAACGCTATGGTGTCATATTTACCTGCATGGCAAGCAGAGCCATACACCTGGAAGTAGCACATATTGGATACAGACTCATGTACAAACCCAATTCCAAAAAAGTTGGGACACTGTACAAATTGTGAATAAAAATAGAATGCAATTATGTGGAAGTTTCAAATTTCAATATTTTATTCAGAATACAACATAGATAACATATCAAATGTTCAAACTGAGGAAATGTATAATTTTAAGGGAAAAATATGTTGTTTTTTAATTTCATGGCATCCACACATCTCAAAAAAGTTGGGACAAGCCCATGTTCACCACTGTGTGGCATCCCCTCTTCTTTTTATAACAGTCTGCAAACGCCTGGGGACTGAGGAGACAAGTTGCTCAAGTTAAGAAACAGGAATGTTATCCCATTCTTGTCTAATACAGGCTTCTAGTTGCTCAACTGTCTTAGGTCGCCTTTGTTGCATCTTCCTCTTTATGATGCGCCAAATGTTTTCTATGGGTGAAAGATCTGGACTGCTGGTTGGCCATTTCAGTACCCGGATCCTTCTTCTACGCAGCCATGATGTTGTAATTGATGCAGTACGGGGTCTGGCATTGTCCTGTTGGAAAATGCAAGGTCTTCCCTGAAAGAGACGACGTCTGGATGGAGCATATGTTGTTCTAGAACTTGGATATACCTTTCAGCATTGATGGTGTCTTTCCAGATGTGTAAGCTGCCCATGCCACACGCACTCATGCAACCCCATCCCGTCAGAGATGCTTCTGAACTGAGCGCTGATAACAACTTGGGTTGTTCTTGTCCTCTTTAGTCCGGATGACATGGCGTCCGGATGACATGGCGTCCAAAAAGAACTTCAAATCTTGATTCGTCTGACCACAGAACAGTTTTCCACTTTGCCACAGTCCATTTTAAATTAGCCTTGGCCCAGAGAAAACGCCTGCGCTTCTGGATCTTGTTTAGAAATGGCTTCTTTTTTGACCTATAGAGCTTTAGTCGGCAACGGCGAATGGCACGGTGGATTGTGTTCACCGACAATGCTTTCTGGAAGTATTCCTGCGCTCATTTAGTGATTTCCACTACAGTAGCATACCTGTATGTGATGCAGTGCCGTTTAAGGGCCCGAAGATCACGGGCATCCAATATTGTTTTGCGGCCTTGACCCTTACGCACAGAGATTGGCACAAACTTCGTTGGTGCAGAACGAGAGCTCAGAGAAGCATTGGCCCGCCTCGACCAGAGCAACATACAGAAAGCTTTGCTGTCAAAGGGACTAAAATGGAGCTTCAACCCGCCCGCAGGGTCTCGTCATGGAGGAGCGTGGGAGCGTCTGATTCGTCTTGTTAGGAAGGTGCTCTACTCTGTTCTCCAACAACAACATGTGGATGATGAACGTTTGCTTACCATCATGTGTGAAATTGAAGCCATTTTGAATGATGGACCTATCACAAAGGTCTCAGATGATCCAGATGACTTGGAGGCTCTTACTCCTAATCATCTGCTGCTTTTGAAGACAAAACCGTTGCTGCCACTTGGACTTTTTCAGAATGACGACCTGTACGCTAGAAAGAGATGGAGACAGGTTCAATACGTGTCGGACCTAGTTTGGAAGAGGTGGTTGAAGGAATACCTCCCACTGTTACAAGAGAGACATAAATGGAGAAATCCAAAAAGAAGCTTCACCATCGGAGACTTGGTCATCATCATGGATCCCACTGCACCAAGAGGATCGTGGCTGATGGGAAAGATCATTGATGCTTAAGGCTGAATTATGGTTCTGCGTCACACCAACGCAGAGCACACGCCGCAGCCGTGATGCCGTCGTGAACCTTCGGACTTCTCCGTCACTCCATTTCTCCACGGTGCAGTTCCCCCCGTGACCGCTAGTTAGCGATCTTTTTCTGAATGGTTTATCCAACTTTTTCCGGTCACAGTGAATCAAAGAAATAAGGACAACTATTGTGCAAAAAACCAAAACAAAAAAAAAGTTGAAATGTCGAGAAAAAAGTCAAAATATTGTGAAAAAAGTCAAAAAGTAACCACATAAGAATTTTACCAACATTCACCAGGAGGTGGAACCAAAACAACAGAATGCTGGAAATTAAAACATGTTCAGTTTTTATGTTCAATAAATATTTTCTACCTTGTTATTTTGTAAAAGATTTTTTTCTTTGAAAAGCCTAAATCAAATTTATTTGATTTATGCAAAAAGTCGAAATGTTAAGAAAAAATGTCAAAATTTTGTGAAAAAAGTCAAAATGTTGAGGAAAAAAAGTCAAAATGTCGAGAAAAAAGTTGAAATGTCGAGAAAAAAGTCAAAATATTGTGAAAAAAGTCAAAAAGTAACCCCATAAGAATTTTACCAACATTCACCAGGAGGTGGAACCAAAACAACAGAATGCTGGGAATTAAAACATGTTCAGTTTTTTATGTTCAATAAATATTTTCTACCTTGTTATTTTGTAAAAGATTTTTTTCTTTGAAAAGCCTAAATCAAATGTATTTGATTTATGCAAAGGTCGGAATGTTAAGAAAAAATGTCAAAATTTTGTGAAAAAAGTCAAAATGTTGAGGAAAAAAAGTCAAAATGTCGAGAAAATTGTCAAAATTTTGTGAAAAAGTCGAAATGTTAAGAAGAAAAGTCGAAATGTCAAGAAAAAAAGTCAAAATATCGAGAAACTCTCCCACTCTGTTAAAAACCTCCTGTGTTTACCTTCATATTTCCGTTTGGCCGTGCATTTTGTCCCTCCAAGTTATTTCCGTCACAACCACGAGCGCGCCCGTACAGCTCAACGGGATGAGCAAGCGACTTGCGTACAGCGAACGCGGGTTCGGTTCCAGTCGCGGCATATTTTGCACCCACTTCCTACGAGTCTGTCTTTCACTGCACCGTCAAATAAAGTTGCAAGAGCCGCATGACACCGGCCAAAGAGCCGCGTGACACCGGCCAAAGAGCCGCATGACACCGGCCAAAGAGCCGCACGACGCCGGCCAAAGAGCCGCACGACGCCGGCCAAAGAGCCGCGCGACGCCGGCCAAAGAGCCAAAGAGCCGCGCGACGCCGGCCAAAGAGCCGCGTGACGCCGGCCAAAGAGCCGCATGACGCCGGCCATAGAGCCGCACGACGCCGGCCAAAGAGCCGCACGACGCCGGCCAAAGAGCCGCATGACACCGGCCAAAGAGCCGCGCGACGCCGGCCAAAGAGCCGCATGACGCCGGCCAAAGAGCCGCACGACGCCGGCCAAAGAGCCGCATGACGCCGGGAAAAGAGCCGCATGACACCGGCCAAAGAGCCGCATGACGGCCAAAGAGCCGCATGACGGCCAAAGAGCCGCATGACGGCCAAAGAGCCGCATGACACCGGCCAAAGAGCCGCACGACACCGGCCAAAGAGCCGCGTGACGCCGGCCAAAGAGCCGCACGACGCCGGCCAAAGAGCCGCATGACGCCGGCCAAAGAGCCGCATGACACCGGCCAAAGAGCCGCGTGACGCCGGCCAAAGAGCCGCATGACGCCGGCCAAAGAGCCGCGCGACGCCGGCCAAAGAGCCGCGCGACGCCGGCCAAAGAGCCGCGTGACACCGGCCAAAGAGCCGCGTGACACCGGCCAAAGAGCCGCGTGACACCGGGAAAAGAGCCGCGTGACACCGGGAAAAGAGCCGCATGACACCGGCCAAAGAGCCGCGTGACACCGGGAAAAGAGCCGCATGACGCCGGGAAAAGAGCCGCATGACACCGGCCAAAGAGCCGCATGACGCCGGGAAAAGAGCCGCATGACACCGGCCAAAGAGCCGCATGACGCCGGGAAAAGAGCCGCATGACACCGGCCAAAGAGCCGCGTGACGCCGGCCAAAGAGCCGCGTGACGCCGGCCAAAGAGCCGCGTGAGACCGGCCAAAGAGCCGCGTGAGACCGGCCAAAGAGCCGCGTGAGACCGGCCAAAGAGCCGCACGACGCGTGACGCGTGACGCCGGCCAAAGAGCCGCGTGACGCCGGCCAAAGAGCCGCATGACGACGGCCAAAGAGCCGCACGACGCCGGCCAAAGAGCCGCACGACGCCGGCCAAAGAGCCGCACGACGCCGGCCAAAGAGCCGCATGACGCCGGGAAAAGAGCCGCATGACGCCGGGCAAAGAGCCGCGTGACGCCGGCCAAAGAGCCGCGTGAGACCGGCCAAAGAGCCGCATGACGCCGGCCAAAGAGCCGCGTGACGCCGGCCAAAGAGCCGCATGACGACGGCCAACCCGGCCAAAGAGCCGCGTGACGCCGGCCAAAGAGCCGCATGACGACGGCCAACCCGGCCAAAGAGCCGCGTGACACCAGGCAAAGAGCCGCGTGACGCCGGCCAAAGAGCCGCGTGACGCATGCCAAAGAGCCGCATGACGACGGCCAACCCGGCCAAAGAGCCGCGTGACGCCAGGAAAAGAGCCGCACGACGCCGGCCAAAGAGCCGCGTGACGCATGCCAAAGAGCCGCATGACGCCGGCCAAAGAGCCGCGTGACGCATGCCAAAGAGCCGCGTGACGCCGGGCAAAGAGCCGCGTGACGCCGGCCAAAGAGCCGCGTGACGCCGGCCAAAGAGCCGCGTGACGCCAGGAAAAGAGCCGCATGACGCCGGCCAAAGAGCCGCGTGACGCCGGCCAAAGAGCCGCACGACACCAGCCAAAGAGCCGCACGACGCCGGCCAAAGAGCCGCACGACACCAGCCAAAGAGCCGCACGACGCCGGCCAAAGAGCCGCGTGACGCCGGCCAAAGAGCCGCGTGAGACCGGCCAAAGAGCCGGCTCCCGGCGTGTCCCCCTCCGAGGCTCCCTCCCGTCCCGTTCGTGCGGCCAAAGAGCCGCACGACGCCGGCCAAAGAGCCGCACGACGCCGGCCAAAGAGCCGCGTGACGCCGGCCAAAGAGCCGCGTGACGCCGGCCAAAGAGCCGCGTGACACCAGGCAAAGAGCCGCATGACGCCGGCCAAAGAGCCGCATGACGCCGGCCAAAGAGCCGCATGACGCCGGCCAAAGAGCCGCATGACGCCGGGCAAAGAGCCGCGTGACGCCGGCCAAAGAGCCGCGTGACGCCGGCCAAAGAGCCGCGTGAGACCGGCCAAAGAGCCGCCTGACACCGGCCAAAGAGCCGCACGACGCGTGACGCGTGACGCCGGCCAAAGAGCCGCGTGACGCCGGCCAAAGAGCCGCACGACGCCGGCCAAAGAGCCGCGTGACGCCGGCCAAAGAGCCGCACGACACCGGCCAAAGAGCCGCACGACGCCGGCCAAAGAGCCGCCTGACGCCGGCCAAAGAGCCGCACGACACCAGCCAAAGAGCCGCACGACACCGGCCAAAGAGCCGCGTGACACCGGCCAAAGAGCCGCATGACGCCGGGAAAAGAGCCGCATGACGCCGGCCAAAGAGCCGCGCGACGCCGGCCAAAGAGCCGCGCGACACCGGCCAAAGAGCCGCGCGACGCCGGCCAAAGAGCCGCATGACGGCCAAAGAGCCGCACGACACCGGCCAAAGAGCCGCACGACACCGGCCAAAGAGCCGCGCGACGCCGGCCAAAGAGCCGCATGACGGCCAAAGAGCCGCGTGACGCCGGCCAAAGAGCCGCGTGACGCCGGCCAAAGAGCCGCGCGACGCCGGCCAAAGAGCCGCATGACACCAGGCAAAGAGCCGCGTGACGCCGGCCAAAGAGCCGCATGACGCCGGCCAAAGAGCCGCATGCGGCTCGCGAGCCGCGGGTTGGCCAAGCGCGCCTTTACGTCTGTACGGCAAGCTTTGAGCATCAAAACACCTTAATCAAAGATGCAAAATAAATACTGGAAATCTGCTCCATATGCTCTGGAACTGTCCGATTATAGATGCTTTCTGGAAATACGTCATCAAAACAATTTCTGACATTTCAAAATCCCATATTCTTGATCCTAAAGTTTGGATACTGGGAGATATTAGTTCATTAAATATGAATTATCATAACAAGTATTTCATTCTGCTGCAGGCACCGCAGCAAAAAATTGTATTTTAAAAAACTGGAAATCGGAAAACCCCCCAGGACCCAAACAGTGGATCAATGAACTTGGATCATATTGTACTCCAGAAAAAATATTGTATTCCGTTAGAAAAAAAACCAGAGACTTTGACCTTATTTGGGACCTTTTTTGGATTTTTTGCTTTTAATGGACTAATGATCTGAATCTACCATGTTAATGAATGTGTTTACACAGGACTTGATTATTTAATTTATTATTCATTTTTGTTCTAGTATTGATAGACATATGTTAAATTATTTTGAATGATGTAATCTATTGACCATATGAGGGAGGGAAGGGGAGAGGGGTGTGTTGGTTTTTTAATTTTTTTATTTTTCTATTTTTTTTTTTTATTTATTTATTTTATTTATTTATTTATTTATTTTTTATAGATTTTTTTTAATTATTATTATTATTATTATTTATTTATTTTGGTTTAATTAATGTTATGAAAGGTAAAAAAAAAAAAAAAAGGGGGCGAGATATTGATAATTATATTGTTATTGTAAATATTATTTCTTTTTTTTGCTATGCCCTCAATAAACATATCTATACAAAAAAAAACACCTTAATCAACAAATCCAACCTGTAGACTGTGGGGAGATCGGGGGGAGTTACTGTATGTTACTGATGGGAATCTGGGAAGAACAGTACCGGTACGCGCCGCACACAGTAAATAACTTCCGGTACGCTGATGGGTAAATGTAGAAGTGCCGGTACTGCGTACCGCTCCGTACCGGCACACTTAAAGCACTGCTTTACCCTGATAAGAGAGGTTTGGTTGAAGACCCAGACTGGACAGTTGGACAGACCAATCTCCAAGATGTGTCTACTGCAAGAAGCTGCAGAGGATCCAGATGACACCTCTGCTTCACCAAGAAGATAAAGACTAAATCACTTTAGTATTGGCTCCTTAGAATTTAGTTTTAGTAATTGTTTATCACAATTAAGGGGCCGGTGTGTTGGAACCAATATGGGTGTTTTTGTTTCTTTTTGTTGGAAGTTAATTGTGGGTGTTATTCATCTACCAAGCCACAAGGGGGCAGCAATAACCTTGCTGCTTTTTTTTCTCGACATTTTGACTTTTTTCTCAACATTTCCACTTTTTTCTCAACATTTCGACATTTTTCCCTAATTTTTTTCTTGACATTTTGACTTTTTTCTCAAATTTTTTTCTCTACATTTTTACTTTTTTCTCAACGTTTTTCTTGACATTTCAACTTTTTTCTCGACATTTTGACTTTTTTCTCAACATTTTGACTTTTCTCAACGTTTTTCTCGACATTACGACTTTTTTCTTGACATTTCAACTTTTTTCTCTACATTTTGACTTTTTTCTCAAATTTTTTTCTCAATATTTTGACTTTTTTCTCAAATTTTTTTCTCAATATTTTGACTTTTTCTCAAATTGTTTTCTCGACATTTCAACTTTTTCCTCAACATTTTTCTCGACATTTCAACCTTTTTTCTCGACATTTCCACTTTTTTCCTGCGGTTCATTTCCATGTTCCTTTTGTGCAAAAGTAAACCTTGTAAGTGAGTAATAAATGTTGAGTTTCGTGTGTTGGACAATCTTTAGATCTGCTGCACAAACAACTTTAAATCCATGTTGTTACTTCAGAAATATGGGTGTTTTTTGTTTCTTTTGGTTGGAAGTTAATTGTGGGTGTTATTTCTATACCAAGCCACAAGGGGGCAGCACTAACCTGGTAATGGGTCATGTAATTAGGTGATAAATAGACACAGGCGTGTTTGGAACATGGATCTATAATAATAACGGTTTGGAACCACAAGGAGAATAACGTTTCTTACCGCACGACGCACGTATGTTAAACCCTTTATTAAATGTTCTATAAACTGTAAAGAAAACAACATCCCACAACAATAAAGAGAGAGAGAGAGAAGATCGGTGAAGCAACAACAAACAACAATAAGGTGCGTGTAAAGAAGTTTCATCTAAGGTTCCATTCACCACCGTGGCTGATTGGGAACAACAGGCGTATTTTATATTTTAGAAAGTTCTTCTGAATTTATAATTTCTGTAATTAATGATTTAATTTTTTGACAGTAAACATCATTCTTAATTAGACTAGAGTCTAAACTTCCAGTATTAGTTGGACCAGGGGCCTGTACTACGAAGCGGGATTTGGGGTTAGCGAGGTAACTTCAGGTTTAACCCTGGGTTTTCAGGACTACGACGGTGGTTCACTTCTTATCGGGGTACATCGCCATGGTAACTTATGCTGAACAGCTAACCTGCTCCGGAGCAGGTTATGTTCCAGATACAGATCGCCGGGTGTAAAAGCACCGCCCACTGACCAATCAGCTCTCTTGGAAAATGACATGCCCTTTCGAAGAGAATCCAGTGGAGCTCGGTGCGCGGATCGTGAGAGGATCCCTCCGAAGAGAACGTGTATTCAGGGACCACCAAAACCCCTTTGCTTTCCCTGATGAGTACCTGTATGAACGATCCAAAAAAAAAGAAAAAAAGAAAAAAGAGGTGGAGGAGAAAATAAAAAATAAATCAATCAATGAATAAATAAAACAAATCATCACCCAAAATCCGATGTACAGTCAATCCAAAACTAATACCAATTAAATAAAGAAATCAAGAAGAAATCAAAAAGAAGATGCATTTGTAAGGGGATAGCAAAAAAGGGATTTTCAATTTCGTCCCTCGAACATTCTGAGAAGTCACTTTAAAATACTAAATACCCCCCTCCTGAAAAAAATAAAAAATTAAATAAAATAAATAAAAAAACCCAATTCTTTGGTACAGCATCAGCACAAGTTATCGGCCAACAACAATAGTTATAGAACCAATATATACAGGACTGTCTCAGAAAATTAGAATATTGTGATTTTCTGTAATGCAAACACAAAAACAAAAAATGTCATACATTCTGGATTCATTACAAATCAACTGAAATATTGCAAGCCTTTTATTATTTTAATATTGCTGATCATGGTTTACAGTTTAAGATTAAGATTCCCAGAATATTCAAATATATGTTTATATCCCTATGAATTTACGCATTTATACAGTCAGCGATCTTTTGCCAGATGTCTTTCCTGCATTTTGCAGCTGCAACTGTGTTGCTTTTTGCCTTTATTTATGCCTATACTCATCATATTTCCGTAAAATTATTGTTTGCTCTTCGCTGCTGAAATAAGCGGCTCTGACAGCGGACTTCTCCATGCTTGCGATTGGTCATGCGCTGAAAACACTGCCCCTTTTATGTGCACGCGCTCATATCCAGATTGGAGAAAGCTGGGTTGATATACCGAGTTGATAACCGCCGTCGTGTGACCGCTTAGCGTGATTGCAATTGTCCGGGTTAGTGAATCTGGATAAGGAAAAGACATCCTGGATATGTTGAACTTGCTTCGTAGTACAGTTCTCCTGTCGTTAGGCTTTACATATAAAAGGATAACACTGATCAGTGAGTGGAGCAGCACAGATATCACAGCTGACATTAGACTTTAGGAGCTTGTTTGCAATTAACCAATTGTCAATTCTGGATTTATAATTGGAGTTAAACCATGAGAATTGAAGTATTCCTGGATTTAAATGTCTCCAAGCATCAGTTAATCCATGGTCATTACAGAAGTTAGTGAAAGTTCTGTTTGGATGACTTTTATGACATTTATCAAGGAATTCATCATGGACTAAATTCAAATCAGCTCCTATAACGACGTTCTCAGCTGAATATGTTGATTTAATATTATCTCATCGTAAGCCTATTTGTTCTAATAGGTTTTTATTTTCAGTGATCCCGTTGTAGCCATAAATGTTTACTAAGATGAATTTGAAATCATCCATAGTTACTATAAGTATCTGCCACATGAGAGATAATCTGAGCCTTAAGGTTTTCAGTAGAATGGCGCCCCCTGCCGACCTGGAAGTGCCATGGCTGAAATACATTTCATCTCCCCATTGTTTCAACCAGAAAGTGAAATCTTCAACCTCGGAATGAGTCTCTGGTAGAAAAATAAAACATTTTTCCCTTTGCAAAACAAAAAAAAGGCTTTTCCTTTTGGTTATGTCTCTTAGACCACTGGTCCCCAACCTTTTTGTACCGCGGACCGGTTTAATGTCTGACAATATTTTCACAGCCCAAGGTGTAGCTAACAAAAACAAATATATATATATATATATATATATATATATATATATATATATATATATATATATATATATATATATAAAATGACAACATCGGCATTAAAAACTGTGACATTTTCTCTATTATTATAATAATAATAATAATAATAATAATGATGAACGTAAATCCACTGTGTAATCATGTTTTTTTTACCAACAACAGAACATCACACTTCTGAATGAATGAAAATATATTTTTTGAATGAAAATATATTTATTTGGGTCAGGTCATTCATAATGTAGTCACCACAGAAAGCATTAGTTCACATAAAAAAGAGACCTAACGGAAAAGGAATAGGCTGAAGCTGTTGCTTATTTACGCCTACCCTTCTCACATGATCAACTTATTCAGATCAAACATACAAAACATAATATAAAAAAATAAATCATATTGTTTACACAATCCTGAACATAATTCCGTAATAGTTTCATCTACTGGATCCTCATATTTTTCAAACACATTAAATTTAAACAAACGTTTGAATGCATGAATCAACTGGCACATCTTCAATTTATCATCAAGTGCATTCCATATATTTACACTTTACAGTAATATTTACAGTAATACATTGATCTTTAATTTTAGTCCTAGACTTTGGTTTTTCAATCATACGATTCCCTCGAAGCTCATATTATATTATTATATATATTATATATATCTACTTACTCTTATTTTAAACATGCTTACAATTTTACCAGGTAACAATCTGTTGAACACTTTGCACATTATCAATGCTATTTTGTATTCCACTAAATCCATGAATTTAAATGCCCTTAATTTAATAAATAATTAATTTGATGGTTCTCTATAATTTGATTTTGTGATCATCCTTACCGCTCTTTTTTGAAGAATAAAGATGGGTTTAGTTTGGGTAAAATATGCACTCCCCCATATTTCTAAACAGCACTTCTGTCTCTTCATTGGACCGTTTCCTCTTTGCAAAGAAACTTTTTAAGAAGTTTGTTTTTTGCTCATTTTGCTAGTTTGGGATTAAATCAAATGTAGTGGGATGTATCACGTGACGTGTGGTGTTCCGGGCTTTGACGTGCGTCAAGTGAGAGGGGTGTAACAGAGAGAATCCGGTCACTGTGCAAAATAAAACATTTTCTAAAAAATAAAATAATGGACATTGTAAATGACCTTTTAATATAACTATTTCTATAAGTGTGTTTTTACGTTTGTTTCCTCATTAACGTTATTTAAAGCCAGGCTTCTAATTTATTTTTTATATATTAACGAGACAGATATTTGGCGCTTTTATTTTGAAGGCGACTCGCCGAGACCTTGTAAACATCCGGCGCTTCGGACGTTAAAAGTTTAACAGCAGTAGAAAGTTTGTCTGAAAGACTAAACTAGTGTCAGGAAAAAGTGTTCCTAACTGATACAAAAATCTCCTGCTGATCAGGATTAGTTTTCTTTGATAATGTAATGCCGTATTTATGTCCAGCTTGAGTTTGGTTGCCATGGTTACTCATGTATTGTGGTTAATGGTAACCGAGCAGCAGCTGCCTCGGTTTAAGTTAAATCAAAGATCTTCTATACACAAGATAGCGCATTGCCGTTACTGGCAATGGTTTGAAATGGTATACACTTCCTGTCTCCTAAGTGGGCGTGGCCGCCCCTCTGACCTCACTTCCTGTCTCCTAAGTGGGCGTGGCCGCCCCTCTGACCTCACTTCCTGTCTCCTAAGTGGGCGTGGCCGCCCCTCTGACCTCACTTCCTGTCTCCTAAGTGGGCGTGGCCGCCCCTCTGACCTCACTTCCTGTCTCCTAAGTGGGCGTGGCCGCCCCTCTGACCTCACTTCCGGTCTCCTAAGTGGGCGTGGCCGCCCCTCTGACCTCACTTCCGGTCTCCTAAGTGGGCGTGGCCGCCCCTCTGACCTCACTTCCGGTCTCCTAAGTGGGCGTGGTCGCCCCTCTCCCCACATCGTTTTGGAACATACAACACTAGATACAGTACAACTTTCTTCCAAAAATACTTAAATAATAAAAATAACAGTATTATTAAGCAAAGAAGCAAGTTTTATTTTAGTTTTAATCTTCATTTTATCCGATGGGAAAACGATGAGAGACAAATTTCGCGAGAGTGTGTTGCTCAGACAGAGACAGGTCTCAAACTAAGTTCATTTTCTCCTAATCTGTCGGTCTGAAAATGTCCATTTTGGTGTCAGAATGTTCAGAAGGTTTGTGGCTTTTGAAAAATGGGTCCCATATTTACTTAGGTTACTATGGGGAGAAGGAATTGGTAATAATCTGTGCTCACGTTCACTTTTCCCATAGGACTCAATAGACTCAGGACCTACTTCCGGTCTCCTAAAGGGGCGTGGCTAGGGGAGGGGGCGGGGCTAGGGGAGGGGGCGGGGCAGTCACGTGACACAGATACAAGAACTCGAACCTTAGTGGGCTGTCTCGGTTTATAGAACGTCTTTGGTTAAATGAAACTTATATGAATGTAGAAAGACTAACTCTATCTTATTCCTTTATAGCTCTTAGGGTGTGTTTACAGTGTATTTACTGTATTTACATCCAAGGAATAAAAACATTGTGAACCGTCAGTTTGAGAGTCAACCATCATCAGTCGGGGCTACAGGAATTATTATTTCTCTCTGTGCGGCCCGGTACCGGAGGACCCACGGCCCGGTACCGGAGGACCCCCGGCCCGGTACCGGAGGACCCACGGCCCGGTACCGGAGGACCCACGGCCCGGTACCGGAGGACCCACGGCCCGGTACCGGAGGACCCACGGCCCGGTACCGGAGGACCCACGGCCCGGTACCGGAGGACCCACGGCCCGGTACCGGAGGACCCACGGCCCGGTACCGGAGGACCCACGGCCCGGTACCAGATGACCCCCGGCCCGGTACCGGGCCGGGGCCCGGGGGTTGGGGACCTCTGTCTTAGACCACTTGCATTAACAGACATCAGAGAAATGTCATTTTTTAACAAAAACATATAACAAACAACATACAAACAAGAACTGAGATGAATTAACGGAACTGAACGGATTTAACAAGAGTAGACGCAAGCTAACCTGAACCTGAATAGTAGCAGAACCAAAGATCCTCTATACACAAGATAGCGCATTGCCGTTACTGCCAATGGTATGAAATGGTATACACTTCCTGTCTCCTAAGTGGGCGTGGCCGCCCCTCTGACCTCACTTCCTGTTTCCTAAGTGGGCGTGGCCGCCCCTCTGACCTCACTTCCTGTTTCCTAAGTGGGCGTGGTCGCCCCTCTGACCTCACTTCCTGTCTCCTAAGTGGGCGTGGCCGCCCCGCTCCCCACATCGTTTTGGAACATACAACACTAGATACAGTACAACTTTCTTCCAAAAATACTTAAATAATAAAAATAACAGTATTATTAAGCAAAGAAGCAAGTTTTATTTTAGTTTTAAACTTCATTTTATCCGATGGGAAAACGATGAGAGCCAAATCTGGCGAGAGTGTGTTGCTCAGACAGAGACAGGTCTCAAACAAAGTTCATTTTCTCCTAATCTGTCGGTCTGAAAATGTCCATTTTGGTGTCAGAATGTTCAGAAGGTTTGTGGCTTTTGAAAAATGGAACCCATATTTACTTAGGTTACTATGGGGCGAAGGAATTGGTAATAATCTGTGCTCACGTTCACTTTTCCCATAGGACTCAATAGACTCAAGACCTACTTCCTGTCTCGTAAAGGGGCGGGGCTAGGGGAGGGGGCGGGGCAGTCACGTGACACAGATACAGGAACCGTAGTGGGCTGTCTCAGTTTATAGAACGTCTCTGGCAAAACCCTGAGCATGTTAAGTGCTTATCCAAACTCACTAGTTTGTAGGATTAGAAGTCCCACCTGTATTATTATGGTGACTCTCTGTCCATTGATGAAGGCATGGAGGCCTCGGAACATCGTCTTAACACCTGCCGGCCTTGCTTGCTCCATTTTTGGCCATACAGCTTTACGAGCCTCTCTGTGTTCTCTGGTGAGATCTTCTGCAAAGCGGATGTTGAGCTCCTTGCAGACGGTGTGATGTTTGGTGGTACGCCAAAGTTCATCCCTGAAGTGCCTTCCAGTTTTTAGTGAACTGCATGATGATCTGGCGAGGACGGTCTGCGTTGTTTGGCCCTAGACCAGAGGTCGGCAACCCAACATGTTTTAGAGCCGTATTGGACCAAAAACACAAAAAACAAATATGTCTGGAGCCGTGTGGCAGGTTGGAGAGGTGGATGGGACACGCACCTGTGTCCCATCCACCTGAGTGGCTGGTTCTCTCCACCTGCCTGCCTTATAAGGCGGAGCCGGACAGCAGCGAGGGGTCGGAGGAGCTGCTGTCCGGCTGTAATGCTTGTGCAGATGTGGCAGGGTGCGTGCCACGGGGGCCCGACCAAAGGACGGAGAGACACAGAGAAATCGTGCAGACCCTTTTTATTATCTTACACCCACATGTGCACAAGCATTACAGCCTGACAGCAGCTCCTCCGACCCCTCGCTGCTGTCCGGCTCCGCCTTATAAGGCAGGCAGGTGGAGAGAACCAGCCACTCAGGTGGATGGGACACAGGTGCATGTCCCATCCACCTCTCCAACCTGCCACAAGCCGCAAAAAATGAAAAGTCTTGTATCAGCCTTAGAATGAAGGCAACACATGCTGCATGTTTCTATATTAGTTAGAACTGGGGGAAGATTTTTTTTTGCATTATGGGGGAAATAGTCCAAATTTTGTGAAAGAAATCGAAATGTTGAGGAAAAAGTTGAAATGTCGAGGAAAAAGTTGAAATGTCGAGGAAAAAATCGAAATGTCGAGGAAAAAATCGAAATGTCGAGAAAAAAGTCAAAATTTTGAGAAAAAAGTCGAAATGTCGAGATTAAAAAGGAAAGGAAAAAGGAAGAAAAAAGAGAAAAAAAGGAAAAAAGAAGAAAAAAAGGAAAAAAAGAAAAGGAAAAAAAAGGTCAAACATTTTTGAAATAGCTCCAAGGAGCCACTAGGGCGGCGCTAAAGAGCCGCATGCGGCTCTAGAGCCACGGGTTGCCGACCCCTGCCCTAGACAATGCACAGAGTCTATTATGAAATCCATTTTCTCCTTCCAATGTGGGGCGATTTTTCGGACGATATCCACCATCATCTGACGCGTGTTTTCTTCTTTTTGTTCCTTCAGCCCATTTACCCTTAGATTCCGTCTCCTTTTATACCTTTCCAACTCTGCAGCTCTCTTTTCCAGCTCTGTGTTTTTCTCCTTGAGCAGTCTCACTTCCATTCCCAGCTCTTTGGTTTTTCCCTTGCATTCTTTGATTTCAGCCGAGTTAAACTCGACCGCTTTAGCAATGCTGGCCATGGTGAGTGTGTTTTCTTTTTGTTCTTTTTTGAAGTCCTCCATCATGTTTTGAAGTGTCCCAATTGCTGCTAGGATCGCAGCATTTGAATCATCTCCAGCATTGCCTTCTGCAGTCGTGTTTTCGACTCCTCTTAGTTTTTTCTGTGGAGCTGGTGGTTTAGAAGGTGATGTCAAAGAGTTTTTAGTGCCTTTGGCGTTTGTCTCCATGTCCTCTGGTCCGCAGTAGTCGTGTTGTAGGAGTGCACGTGCATTAGCGTTAGCATTCGTTTTAGCCATATTCTTGCGTGTTGTTAGGAATATGGGATTACTTACAGGACGGTGAGTGGCTGTAATTTGTCTTCGGTAATGTTTACTTTGAACAGAGATTTTTGTGAGTTTTTTTTTAAATGAGTTTTCCGCTTTTTAGGGCTTTGCTACTCGGAGCAGTTTACCGTGCGTCTGTTCCCTCCGCCATCAGCCGGATGTTAGTTGATATTCTTTTTTTAATTCAAGATCTTTTTATTAAAATTTTCACAAAGTAAAAAAGGTGAAATGCTGCATGTCAATTACAAACATTTTGATTAGGCATGGGCATGTTAATCATAGCATACACCAGTGTACAGAATATAAAAAACAATTAAACAGTATGAAAAAATATAAAATAGTAACAAAAACAAACTACAGACCAAACTAATCCCTCCCCTGTCACTGCCAGATTACTAATCACAATATGAGGTCATTCTAACATCAAAAGCCTGCACTAGGAATACAAAAGAAATATGAAGTATAGTTCACAGGGTCTGGAATGCTTCTAGAAAAGGTCCCCACACTTTCTGGAACTTATTTGATTGCTGAAGCGAGTATCTAATTTTCTCCAGTTTTAAGCAGGACATGATGTCTTCCAGCCATTGCGCACGAGTAGGAGGGAAGGGATCCTTCCACCTGAACAGAATTGCCCGACGAGCCAAAAGGGAGGCAAAAGACAAAGTGTGCCCCTGTGCAGTGGTTAACTTCCTTCCTCCCTCCATGACCCCAAACAGGGCAGTCAGTGGGTTTGGTTCTAATCTGATTTTAAGCACCAGAGAGAGAGTATGAAATACTTCCATCCAGTACTTGTTTAGACATGGGCAGGACCAGTACATGTGGATGAGAGAGGCTTCTGCTACTTTACATCTTACACAGTATGGACTAATATCTGGGTACATGGAGGATAACTTTGCTTTGGAAATATGAGCCCTGTGTACCACTTTAAACTGAATTAAGCAGTGACGTGCGCACAGGGAGGTTGTATTAACCAGTTTGAGTATGGACTCCCAGGTATCCTCTGATAAGGGAAGCCCTAAGTCCTGCTCCCATGCTGCTTTGAGTTTATCTGTAGGGGCACTCCTAAGATCCAGCAACATGCCATAGAAAGACGAAATGAGCCCCTTTTTGAATGGGTCTGTGGCAAGAACTTTGTCAACTGTGGTCAAGCCTATCGATGCACCAGGGCTGGGTGTCTGGGAAAGAACAAAATGTCTAGCCTGAAGATACCTAAAGAAATGTGATTTTGGAAGGCTGAATTTACTACTTAACTGCTCAAAAGATGCCACGATTAGTTGATATTCTACATGACATGGCTATTTATGTATAGCTCTAACCTTGACACTACTTATTATATAAAACCTTTATTCTCTTCTGTTAAACCATCACAAATACAGCAGTAAAGTTATATTCCATACTGTTTTTTACATTGTAATGACAGTCTATTTCATATTTTGCTTCAAAATATTTGGTGGTTCAAAACCTCCACAGTTGAGTCCTGGCCTGAAAATGTCCATGTGACTTTAAGGTGAGTGTTTTAGTGGCTATTATTCTTATATTGGAGTCCATTTTGTTTTAAATCAGCCAAAAACATACTATTGTGTGTGAGTGTGTGTGTGGGGGGGGGGGGGGGGGGTATTTATCATTGTGTGTGTGTGTGTGTGTGTGTGTGTGTGTGTGTGTGTGTGTGTGTGTGTGTGTGTGAGTGTGTGTGTGTGAGCGGTAAGTCTGTGAACTTTGCCCCAGATCTGCTCCTCATCCATAGTCCTGTTATCAGCTCGGTATAGTTCTGATCCAGGTCCACAGGAGTCCTGGGGGAGCGTTTTGTTTTCATCCACCAGGGAGATTGTGACCAGACCAACCTGCCAAGCTGCTCTGTCAAGCTCAGATTGTAAAAGCAACACTTGTATTTGGGTGAGGCAAACTCATCTCCATGGCGACTCAAAACAGACGAATTTGTGGTCAATTCCCGCCAAGCCGAGCTTCCAACTTCTCCCAGGTCTTTTCCATCCTACAAATGAGCTGAAAAACTGCAGCTAGCCTGAGATTCTGTTCAAGAATCGCATCCAGCTTGAGATTTTGCTCCCCAACGTTTGAGTCTGAGTGTTGGCGGCTCAGCTGATCCTTCAGCCGCGCCAGGCAGCTCTGAAAGGACCAGAATAGCCGTCTACGACTTTCACATTTGTTGATATGCCAGGTAACCGCCAGTATGGACAGTTTTTCTTGCCACTGTTTGGCTTAAGGTTTTTCTCCCACTAGGGGAGTTTTTACCTGCCATTGTTTATGTGATAACTGCTCGGGGGTTTATGTTCTGGATCTCTGGAAAGCGTCTAGAGACATCTGTTGTATAAGACGCTATTTAAATAAAATTGAATTGAATTGAATTAGATGGGGAGGCAGCGGGAGCAGAAAAGCGTCAGCCTTCACCGAGAGCCGGAAGAAGAACTTCCTGTGCTTGTTGTTTTGTACTGAAGCTGCAGAGAAACAGCAGCAGCAGTTTCACACCACCGCAGAGGAATGTGGGGGTAGACAAAGTCCTCTTACCAACCAGTAGTTCTCATTTCATTTCATTTATTCCATTCATGGTATATATCCTTAATAATGTACAAAATTCCATGAAGTATCACATCATCACCATGAAAGAAAAGGAGCAGGAAGAAGAAAACGTATGATACCTGCCCTCTCTGTTAATTACTGAACACCAATCTATCTATACACATATTTATAACAAGAAAACAAACACAAATACCACTCTTCTATCTATTTTTTTTCTCTTTCTCCTTCTTCTTTTTTGTAGACACTTATCTTTTTTAAACATTTTCTTAAGCTGATACAAACTTGTGCAACTTTTCAGTTCCTTGTTTTGTCTATGCCATCATTTTACACCTGTAACAGAAATACACATTTGTTTTATGTTTAGCCTTGCAAAAGTATGTTTGAAATCATGTTTAAGTTTGTTTTCCTCGTCCTCCAATCTGAACAAATCTTATAACTGTTCTGGTAACAATCTATTTTTTGCTTTAAACATTATTTTTAAAGTTTGAAGTTCAACTATATCCACTATTTTCAACAAACCTGCCGAAATAAATAATGTGTTTGCTGGTTCTCTGAAGCCGACCCTGTGAATGAATGAATGACTCTCACTGCTCTTTTCTGTAGCATAAACAGAGGAGAGATGTTACTTCCACACAATCATTTAGATAAGATAAATGTACAATACAGAGTTCTTAGTGTGTGAACGTGTTCTTTCAAGCAGGAAGGAAACGGCCAGATTCCAACGGAGGGCGAGGCCTGACCGCATCTAGGTGAAGATATGAACTGACTGCTAGTATTCTTTTACTATTGTGAGTTAATGATTTCTGAGCATGAGCAGCCTTAACCCCCACCCTGATGCTGCTGGTGCTCGTGTTACCAGTTCCCAAAGTAATAAAAAGAGGAGATGAAGCAGAGACGGACAGAGACGTTTGCAGGATTGGGACTGCTCGTCCTCTGACTTCTCTCCTCGCCAGTATTTACCCTGAACCGATGTCTCTGTCTCTTGTTAGTATCCAGCAGACTTAGCCGAGTCTCTGAGGGTCAGTTTGGACCTGACAGCGGTGCTGCCGGGGTCGGAGTTGAAATGTGTGTTTGGAATAAGAGGAATTCTTGTAATTCTCCGTAACTCCTCATATCTCATAACTCTCCTGCAAGACTTCTCTACAACACAACAATAAAGAAGATCTCAATGTTTTTTTTAGAACATCAGAAGTTTTATTTCTTACTAAATATTCAGATTGTTAAACATGAAACATGGTCAACAGGTTTGGACATCAGCAACATGTGATGTGCAGATCTAGTCTGGTCCTGCAGCTGCAGCGACGACTACCGGCCCCGACACTCTCACGCCAACTAGAGGCTTCACTCAACCGTTTGCTGCGATGCTGCTGTCACTAACATCTCTGGAATCATTTACTACATAAACTATATGTTTATCTTTAGAAAACAAGAACCTTTGGTTTGCTAATGAAGGAGGAAACGAGTCTGAATGCAGACGTGAAATCAGAGATGAAGAAGGTCTGGTGGAGTTCATCACCATCACCATCACAATCACCATCGCTATCGCTATCAGAATCAGAAAGGGGGTTTATTGCCAAGTTTGTCAACACACACAAGGAATTTGTTGTGGTGATTGGTGCAATACAGTAAGAATAAAAATAAAGATAAAAAATAAAAATATAAAAGCAAACAAATATATATGGAGATAACTGAGAGATAGAATAAAGTAAAATGTATAACGGGGATAAACAGAAATGTACAATATGAGGATTTAAATAGTGCCGGATATGAATCTTTACAAAAAGTGACGTAGAAAATCACAATCGCTATCGCAATCGCTATCGCTATCAGAAAGAAGTTTATTTCCAAGTAGTTTAACACACACAAGGAATTTGAGGTGGTGATTGGTCCAATACAAAAGGACAAATTATATTAAAGCATTGGAAGAAAAGAGAAATACAACATAAAAAACACATTAAAACTAACAATTAACAATTACAACACAGGCTTATTTCTATGTTTTTATAATGAAATACAAGATCTTAATATTATTAATAAATCCCAGGTGAATCTACAAAAGAACAACTTCCACCTCCAAAAGAGGAAATAACAACAAAACATCAACTTATAGAACAGAAACGTCCCCCCATCCGTCAGAGTTTGAGACGATCGTGTCACAAGTTAAAACCTACTACCCCGTTAAGTAGGACATAACCTTGACCTGAAATGTATGTATGTGTGTGTGTGTGCGTGTCAAACTAAAATAAACAACAAAAACCCGGCACCGTTCCACAATAACAGAACCTGTCCACTCACCTGCTGGCAACGGCCAGCACAGTCGTTGGCCGGCGCAGCCGAAGCGAGGTGCTGGTTAGGTTCAGTTCAGATGCGGATATCCAATCCCGCTCCGGATTCTTTTTATTACGTTTTCAGTTTTATCCTTTTTTTTTCCCGTAGGAGTTTTTTATGTTTTTCGTCATATGTCCATCTCTCTGTCGCTGCACGTCTCCGATGCCGCACGCGTCTCAGTCATAATAACATTCCATACACGAAGCTCCGCTCCTCTCACCGTGTGCACAACTATCAGCTACCGGTTGAGTATTGGCCTCCGTGTGAATCGTAACGTCAGTGACTCCCACCCCGCATACCACACAAAACACGCCAGCCGCCACCTGGTTCAAACAATTCTCTCCTCGTCAGCGGGTGATGACGTTATATAGCCGCGCCCCCTTGTGACGTATCGACCCAGTGCCAATCTGCCAAATAATAAACAAACAGTGTATGCAGGGTGTGTGAAGATGTGCATGAGCCTTATAATGCCCAATATCCTAACATCTCCCCCCATAAAAAAAAAAAAGAAAAAAAAAAACTTTTTTTTTTTCCACTCTGCAGCTACACTTGCTCTTTCTAACCCCACTACCCAACCTAACGACTCCTCACTCCGCTGCCCTAGAAAGTGTGTCTGCAATGACATTATCCTTCCCTGCCACATGCTGTATAGCTAGGTTGTATTGCTGCAGAACTAGACTCCAGCGGAAAAGCCTCTGGTTCTTCGTTTTGAACTTTTCAATGAACACCAATGGATTGTGATCAGTGTAGACCACAACCTCACCGCAGCCGTTAGTCACGTAAATTTCAAAATGCTGCAACCCTAACACCAAGGCTAACCCTTCCTTCTCTATGGTGGAGTAACGTTTTTGGTGGCGATTTAATTTCTTAGAGTAATAAGCCACTGGCATATCCATCCCACTACTGTTCTCCTGCATGAGCACTCCGCCAATTCCCACATCACACGCATCCACCGCCAATTTAAATGGTTTCCCAAAATCGGGAGCATGTAATACAGGCTGACAGGTTAAAATGGCCTTCAGTTGCTCAAACGCTCTCTGACACTGCTCACTCCACGCATATTTCACAGTTTTCTTTAAGAGATTTGTAAGTGGTTCTGTTATTGCAGCAAAATTACGGACAAATTTCCGATAGAATCCACACATTCCCATCACCCTCATCAACTGTCTCTTAGTCTGGGGCACCGGAAGTCCATCGATGACTTGCACCTTTGCAGCACGAGGACGGACCTGCCCACGTCCCACTACGTGCCCCAAATAAGTCACCTGGGCCTTGCCAATCTCACTTTTTGCCAAATTAATGACTAGGTTGACTTCAGCCAGTCGCACAAAGAACTCTTTTAACTGGGCTATGTGTTCTTCCCAAGTATCATGGTACAGAACCACATCATCAATATAGGTCACACAGTTTGTCAAGCCTCGAGTGACTTGACTCATCAACCGCTGGAAACACGCAGGGGCATTTCTCAACCCAAATGGAAGGACCCGGAACTGGTACAGGCCCTCCGGAGTCACAAATGCTGAAATCTCCCCTGCCCGTTCCGACAGCGGCACTTGCCAGTACCCTTTTAGTAAGTCAAATTTGGACACATATTTGGCGGACCCGATCTTATCAATACAGTCTTCAATCCGAGGAATAGGATAAGAATCTGCTTTCGTCACTGCATTCACTTTTCTATAATCCACACACATTCTAGTACTCCCATCTGGTTTAGGGACCAGTACAATAGGAGAGCTCCAGTCACTACTGCTAGGTTTAATAATACCATGCTCTAGCATGTATGCTATTTCGTCCCTAACAATAACCATTTTCAGAGGATTTAACCTATATGGATGTTGCTTAATAGGCCTTGCTTCCCCGACCAGTTCTATATCATGGATATATTCAGAGGTGAAACCAGGAGTATCTGCAAACACAGACGGAAACTGCTGGACCAAAGCATGCACTTCATCACCTTGACTCGGCTGCAGATGTTCTACCAGCTGCCCCCCCTTGGCAATCACCTCGCTATTTGTCAAGCGAACCTCCACTGGCCCCAAACTCCCTGTGCCATCGTCCTCGGTGTCACTCTCGCCTGGAGTTAAGGATTCTGTAGTAAGAGCTACCACTGGCTTCTCCCCCCTTCCATGATATGCTTTCAGCATATTAATGTGACATAACCGTTTCTTCTTCCGTCTATCCGGGGTATTAACCACATAATTCACATCACTGATCCTCTCCCCAATCACATAGGGTCCACTAAATCGAGCATGTAAAGGATCTCCACTAACTGGCAACAATACCAACACTACATCCCCCTCCTTAAAACTACGCTCCTGCACGCACTTGTCATATGTAGCCTTCATTTTCTCTTGGGCCCCCTTCAAATGCTCTCCAGCAATCCCACAAGCTGCTCTCAGTCTGGCCTTAAACTGTGACACATAATCCAAGATGTTCACCTCCATCTCTTGTCCAAGAAACTTCTCCTTCACCAACTTCAAAGGACCCCGTACTTCATGCCCAAAAACCAGCTCAAATGGGCTAAAGCCGGTTGACTCATTCACCGCATCCCTGGCTGCAAATAACAGGAAAGGGATCCCTCTGTCCCAGTCACCTGGGTCCTCAACACAGTATGTCCTGATCATTGTCTTCAATGTCTGATGATGCCTCTCGAGGGCACCCTGAGACTCTGGGTGGTAAATAGATGACTTCAACTGCTTTATACCCAATTCATACATAACTTCTTGGAAAACCCCCGACATGAAGTTACTACCTTGAGCGGACTGGACCTCCTGAGCCAACCCATACTGGGTGAAGAACTTCAGTAATGCATCCAACACCGTTTTCGCTTTGATATTCCTTAGGGGAATCCCCTCTGGATACCTTGTAGCCACATCCATAATGGTGAGCAAATACTGATGCCCCCTTTTTGTTTTCGGCAGTGGTCCTACACAGTCAATCAACACCCTAGTAAATGGCTCCTCAAAAGCAGGTATCGGAATAAGTGGCGCCTTGGGAATAACCTGATTTGGTTTCCCTCCCACCTGGCATGCATGACACGATCTACAGAAGTTAACAATATCCTTATGCATTTTTGGCCAGTAAAAATGCTGCTGGACCTTGGCCTGCGTCTTCCTAATGCCTAAATGCCCAGCGGTCGGGACATCATGAGCCAACTTAAGGATGTCTTCTCGGTAACAGGGAGGAAGTACCACCTGATGCAATACCTTCCACTCCTGATCAGCTGGACACTCCCTAGCCCTCCATTTCCTCATAAGCACATTGTTGTTTAGGTAAAATCCCTCTGTCTCATTTACCATTTCCTCCTGTTTTATCGCACTGTCATACAGTTTCTTAACCACTGGGTCCTCCTGCTGGGCCGCCACCAAAGCACCATGCGTGAACGTCTTAATAGAACTCTCCACCTCTGCAAAGAAAACACTGGACAGGCTACTCGGAGCCCCCACTGCGTCATCTTCCCCCTTTGCCTCCGCCACCACTCGAGCCTGGGCTCGTGTCACCACACAAGCGGGGAAAATTCCCGGGAATTTGACCTGTAACCCCTCAGTCTCCCTTGACACAGCTGGAGTAGTAGTGATCTCTGGATCAGCATACACCTTATCTCCAGCTAAATCGTTACCCAGAATCAAGTCTACCCCTGGTACTGGCAAACTGGTGACCACCCCCACCGACACCAGCCCGCTCACCACCTTAGACCTCAATGTCATTTGGTAAATAGGGACAGACATAAACTCCCCTCCAACCCCTTTAATAAGGGCATAAGTATGGAGAAATGTCCCCTTAAACTCTCCAGCCTTTCCAAGCAATAGCGACTGACTGGCGCCTGTGTCTCGCAGCACCACCACAGGACTCTCTTCCCCATCCACTACAACTGATCCTTCCGAAATAAACTTTTTGTACATTTCAAAAACCTTGTCCTTCTCCTTCCTCTTCCCTGGGCTTGTGGACACCAACCCCACTGGTTTTATTCCACATTCTTCCTCCCTGTCCATTATCTCCGCCAACTCCTGACCTGTGGACACCAACCCGACTGGTTTTACTCCACCGTCTCTTCCCGTGTCATTTTGCAATTTCCAACACTCCGCTTTTATGTGTCCTTTTTTTCGACAATAATGACAAGTTGGCCCCGATGGCATTCCCGGAGGTACTCCTGGCCTGTCATTCCTCACTTTCCCCCCTATTCGGGAGTCCCTGCTCACGGATGCTCCACCATCCTCCTGTGCTCCTGGATAGCCACTATTTCTTGCATTACCAAAACTTGTCCTATGCGACAATTCAAACTCATCTGCCAATATGGCCGCTTTCTGTAAATTATCCACTTTGTGGTCCTCCAAATGAGTCCTCATCCCTGGGGGCACACTATTTTTAAACTCTTCAGTCAAAATAAGCTGCCTTAGCCTACCATAATCCTCATTCACATTTTGGGCACGGCACCACCTATCAAACGCCATCTCCTTTTGTCTAGCAAACTCCAAATGTGACTCCCCCACTTTCCTCTGCAACCCCCGAAATCTCTGGCGATAGGATTCAGGTACCAACTCATAAGCACCCAACACCACTCTCTTCACCATCTGATAGTCAGCCGACTTCTCCTCATCTAGAGCTGCATACACCTCTTGAGCTCTTCCTGTAAATGCGCTTTGAGCCAGCAGAGACCAATATGCTGAGGGCCACTTTAAACTGTTTGCCACCTTTTCAAATGACAAAAAAAATAAATCCACCTCTTGCTCACAGAATTTAGGCACAAGGCATATATTACGCCCTACATCAAATTCCCTTTTACTTTTAGCTCCTTCATACTCCATTTTCTTTATTTCCAATTGCACCCTCAATTTCTCTTTTTCCAATGCAATACGAGCAAGCTCACGCTCTGTCTCTGCGTTCTCTTTAACTTTCATTTGCTCAAGCGTCACCCGCTGTACCTCAACTGATGACATCTGCTGCCGAGTGGCATTATCAAGCGGCTCTCCACCCACTCGCTTTACCAATATCTCCACCATTTGCCCCTTCTTCACATCAGGCGTTAACTCCACTTCTAGGTACTCGGCCACTTCCCGTAACTGCTCCTTTTTTAGGTCATACCACTCACTAAGCCTGGGTGTTTTCTCCAAAAACTGCTGGGGTTCAAATTCTTCCTCCATGATTACTGCACTAATCTTAACCACGTTAGTAAAGTAAAGTAGGGAGTAAAACAAAAGGTTCAGTAAGGACGAGCCCCCATCTGTCACAAGTTAAAACCTACTACCCCGTTAAGTAGGACATAACCTTGACCTGAAATGTATGTATGTGTGTGTGTGTGCGTGTCAAACTAAAATAAACAACAAAAACCCGGCACCGTTCCACAATAACAGAACCTGTCCACTCACCTGCTGGCAACGGCCAGCACAGTCGTTGGCCGGCGCAGCCGAAGCGAGGTGCTGGTTAGGTTCAGTTCAGATGCGGATATCCAATCCCGCTCCGGATTCTTTTTATTACGTTTTCAGTTTTATCCTTTTTTTTTCCCGTAGGAGTTTTTTATGTTTTTCGTCATATGTCCATCTCTCTGTCGCTGCACGTCTCCGATGCCGCACGCGTCTCAGTCATAATAACATTCCATACACGAAGCTCCGCTCCTCTCACCGTGTGCACAACTATCAGCTACCGGTTGAGTATTGGCCTCCGTGTGAATCGTAACGTCAGTGACTCCCGACCCGCATACCACACAAAACACGCCAGCCGCCACCTGGTTCAAACAATTCTCTCCTCGTCAGCGGGTGATGACGTTATATAGCCGCGCCCCCTTGTGACGTATCGACCCAGTGCCAATCTGCCAAATAATAAACAAACAGTGTATGCAGGGTGTGTGAAGATGTGCATGAGCCTTATAATGCCCAATATCCTAACAATCGTCTCTGAGAAGAAAAGAAAATCAATAAAAACATGAAGAGGAAACTCGTTTATCTTATTTGAGTTTACAGAACTCAGCTGAGTCTCCAGTATTCCAGATAATCCTGACTCCAGCGTGCAGCGGCCGAGTGAAGGAGGTCTGGACTCTGTGGAGGAGGGTCATGGTTCCAGAGACGCTGTAGAAGGACAGAACTCCTGCTCTGTGATCCAGGTAAACTCCTATTCTGGAGGAAGCAGGACCTGAGATGGAGGTGCTGATGTTGTTGTACCTGAATATATAACTGCCTGAGGAACAATCTAGTGACCAAGATTTATCATTAAATCCAAATCCACTTTCCCCCCCTGATCTGCTGATATTCTTGTATGAAACTGCTACATCAACATAACCTGCTGTCTCCACCTCCCAGTAATGACGTCCAGTCAGACTCTCTCTACTCAGAACCTGAGAATAATAACTGAATCTGTCTGGATGACCAGAATAAGACTGAGGTTGGTTCATCCGAGTCACCTTTCTGTTCTGCTCTGACAGTGACATCCGTGTGTGTACTGTGTTTGGATCCAGAGTGATTTCACATGAATACTTCAGGAATCCAGCTCTGCTCGTTGGGTCTTTGGGCAGTAAAACATCCACGTCAGCGACGGCCAGTGAGACGTTTGTCCACGTGTCTCTCAGGATGTCCTGTAGTCGACCTCTGACCTCTGACACGGCTGCTGTCACGTCCTGAAAGTACCTGTTGAGGCCAAAGTTCATCTTGGTTAGTCTAAATATACTTTATTTACTTCATCCTTTATTTGAAATAAGGTGTGTAGCAGGGCGAGTGCTACGGAGCCCGACCGACAGGATAGAGAGGACACGGAGTTTAGTGCAGAACCCTTTTATTTTGCCAGAAGCAAACACCCACACGTGCACAAGCACAGCATCACTCAGCTCAGCAGCTTCCAAGTCCTCCGCTGCAGCTTCTCTGTCTCTCCGTTATCAACGCTGGCAGGGTGGAGAGGCTGACGGGCCACACCTGTGTCCTGTCAGCCTGAGTGGCTGCAGCTCCTCCACCCTGCCACAAGGTGAATTCGAATTGGTTTGTGGGGGCATGGTGTTGTTTGTGTTGTATTATGGACAGATAAGTTCAGAAGGAATAATTTTTTGTTGGTTTGTTGCCTTGTCTTCGCCCCTCCTTTCTTATGTCAGAGCGTCTGCAGTGATTTAATTAGTGATTATTGATTTAATTAGTGATTAATGATTTAATTAGAGATTAATGATTTAATTAGTGATTCATGATTTAAAGGAGCTTGAGGCTCCTTTTAAGAAATGAGACTCTCTAGCGCCACCCTTCTCCACGACGGCCGTTGGGGGTACTGCAGCCAACAGTGAAGCCGGCACGGGAGAACGGGGAGAACGTGCATGCAGCGTCATGTGACGTCACATCTGCAAGACAGCGCGGGAAATTTGGGCCCGAATTGCAGCACATTTTGCAGCAACAGCCTGTTCAAGGCAACGGAGAGATACACTAGAGGAATCATTCTTTTGGGTTTGGAACGCTTCATCTGACATTATTACTAGAAAACTTAAAATGTATACAGATTTTTTTCATAAATCTTGCCACAATCCTGCCTCAAGCTCCTTTAATGAGTGATTAATGATTTAATGAGTGATTAATGTTTAATGAATGATTAATGATTTAATTAGTGATTAATGATTTAATGAGTGATTAATGATTTAATGAGTGATTAATGATTTAATGAGTGATTAATGATTTAATTAGTGATTAATGTTTAATGAGTGATTAATGATTTAACTAGTGATTAATGATTTAATTAGTGATTCATGTTTAATTAGTGATTAATGATTTAATTAGTGATTCATGTTTAATGAGTTATTAATGATTTAATTATTAATTAATGATTTAATGAGTGATTAATGATTTAATTAAAGGACCGGAACCTACTTCTAACCAATCATAAGTGGTGCAATAAACTAACCAGACCTTAACCAGAGCGTCGTCCAGCCACAAAATATCGTTTTTAATTGCTTTTCAACCAGGGAGTGGAAACAGGCGATATTTAAATTAATTGTTTTCACCATTCTCCCATTTCGTCAACCACAGGGAATTCCCTGGGTGTCCCCTCTACGTCAGAGTGACGAGCAGAGATCCTGATCACGTGACGAGTGCCCCGACGTGCATGCCGAAGTAAATGGTTAAATATGTTGTAAATATGCAGTACCTGAGAGGACGGATGCTGATGCCGGAGGAGTGTGTGGACTGACTGAGTGGTGGCAGTGAGGGGCAGCTGTGGAGGAACTGGTTGTGGTCCTCGATGTCTGAGAACTGCTTCATCTCAGCGTCTCTCCTCTTCAGGTCCCTGATCTCCTGCTGCAGCTTCTCCTCCAGCTCTCTGACTCTCCTCACTTCAGTTTCCTGCTGGGATCTGACCTGCTGCTTCACCTCAGACCTCCTCTTCTGGAGGAGAGAGATCAGCTCAGTGAACATCTCCTCACTGCCCTCCACTGTTTTATCAGCAGACTGATCGATGGCCTCCACCTCCCGCTGAAGCAGCTTCACATCTTTCTCTCTGTCCTGGATCTGCTGCTGGATTTGTTGTCGACTCACCTCCATCTCTCTCTGCCTCTCCGTCCTTTCTGCTGCAGCCGTGACCGTGTCGTGGCCTTTATGTTCATCCACAGAGCAGAGATAGCAGATACACTTCTGATCAGTACGACAGAACATCTTCCTCACTTCACCGTGACGGGGGCAGATGTTGTCCTGCAGGTTCTTGGAGGGATCCACCAGCTGGTGTGTCTTGAATGTAGATGAATCACGGTGAGGTTGAAGGTGTTTCTGGCAGTAAGAGGCCAGACAGAATAAACAGGACTTGACAGCTTTCAGTTTTCTCCCAGAGCAGACATCACAGGCCACATCTTCAGGTCCAGCATAGCAGTGATCAGCAGGAGCAGCTTGGAGTCCAGTCTTCTTCAGTTCCTCCATTAAATCAGCTAACATGGTGTTTTTCAGCAGCTCAGGCCTCGGAATAAACGTGCGTCGACACTGAGGACAGCTGGGGAGTTTCTTCTCTCCTTCATCCCAGAAGTCCTTAATACACTTCATACAGTAACTGTGTCCACAGGGAACAGTCACCGGATCCTTTAAAAGATCCAAACAGATGGAACAAGAGAATTTAACTGGGTCGAGCTGGTTTTCCTGCTGTGCCATCGTCCTCTTCGTAGCAACTGTCAGACAGTTTCACTTCCCCTGAACATAAACTCTGAGGTCTGCAGGATTGCTTCACTCAGGGGCGGGGCTGAACAGGATGATGTCAGACGCCTCGCTGCCTGGCTGCACCACGTGACTGATTCAGCGAGTAAACCCTCAGGCTCCGTTCAGAGTGTGTGTTTGGGGGAGAGTTGCAGTCAGTTAGAGTTAGAGACAGTTTGGAGACAGTTAGAGACAGTTTGGAGATAGTTAGAGACAGTTTGAACATAGTTAGACAGTTTGGAGACAGTTAGAGACCGTTTGAACATAGTTAGAGACAGTTTGGAGACAGTTAGAGACAGTTTGGAGATAGTTAGAGAAAGTTTGGAGGTAGTTAGAGACAGTTTGGAGGTAGAGACGGTTTGGAGATAGTTAGAGACAGTTTGGAGGTAGTTAGAGACAGTTTGGAGGTAGTTAGAGACAGTTTGGAGATAGTTAGAGACAGTTTGGAGACAGTTAGAGACAGTTTGGAGATAGACATTTTGGACATACAGTAGTTATAGACAGTTTGGAGACAGAGGCAGTTTGGAGATAGTTAGAGACAGTTTGGAGGTAGTTAGAGACAGTTTGGAGATAGAGACAGTTTGGAGATAGTTAGAGACAGTTTGGAGGTAGTTAGAGACAGTTTGGAGATAGTTAGAGACAGTTTGGAGATAGTTAGAGACAGTTTGGACATAGTTAGAGACAGTTTGGAGATAGTTAGAGACAGTTTGGAGAAAGTTAGAGACAGTTTGGAGACAGTTAGAGACAGTTTGGAGATAGACAGTTTGGACATACAGTAGTTATAGACAGTTTGGAGACAGTTAGAGGCAGTTTGGAGATAGTTAGAGACAGTTTGGACATAGTTAGAGACAGTTTGGAGATAGAGACAGTTTGGAGATAGTCTCTAACTATCTCCAAACTGTCTCTAACTATGTTCAAACTGTCTCTAACTATCTCCAAACTGTCTCTAACTATCTCCAAACTGTCTCTAACCGTCTCCAAACTGTCTCTAACTATGTCCAAACTGTCTTTAACTATCTCCAAACTGTCTTTAACTATCTCCAAACTGTCTCTAACTATCTCCAAACTGTCTCTAACTATCTCCAAACTGTCTCTAACTATGTTCAAACTGTCTCTAACTATGTCCAAACTGTCTCTAACTATCTCCAAACTGTCTCTAACTATCTCCAAACTGTCTCTAACTATCTCCAAACTGTCTCTAACTATCTCCAAACTGTCTCTAACTATCTCCAAACTGTCTCTAACTATCTCCAAACTGTCTCTAACTGTCTCCAAACTGTCTCTAACTGTCTCCAAACTGTCTCTAACTATCTCCAAACTGTCTCTGTCTCCAAACTGTCTCTAACTATCAACAAACTGTCTTTAACTATCTCCAAACTGTCTCTAACTATGTCCAAACTGTCTCTAACTATGTCCAAACTGTCTCTAACTATGTCCAAACTGTCTCTAACTATGTCCAAACTGTCTCTAACTATCTCCAAACTGTCTCTAACTATCTCCAAACTGTCTCTAACTACCTCCAAACTGTCTTTAACTATGTCCAAACTGTCTCTAACTATCTCCAAACTGTCTCTAACTACCTCCAAACTGTCTCTAACTATCTCCAAACTGTCTCTAACTATGTCCAAACTGTCTCTAACTATCTCCAAACTGTCTCTAACTATCTCCTAACTGTCTCTAACTATCTCCAAACTGTCTCTATCTATCTCCAAACCGCCTCCAACTGTCTCCAAACTGTCTCCAACTGTCTCTAACTATCTCCAAACTGTCTCCAACTATCTCCAAACTGTCTCTAACTGTCTCCAAACTGTCTCTATCTCCAAACTGTCTCTAACTGTCTCCAAACTGTCTCTAACTATGTCCAAACTGTCTCTATCTCCAAACTGTCTCCAACTATCTCCAAACTGTCTCTAACTGTCTCCAAACTGTCTCTATCTCCAAACTGTCTCTAACTGTCTCCAAACTGTCTCTAACTATGTCCAAACTGTCTCTATCTCCAAACTGTCTCTAACTATCTCCAAACTGTCTCTGTCTCCAAACTGTCTCTAACTATGTTCAAACTGTCTCTAACTGTCTCCAAACTGTCTCTAACTGTCTCCAAACTGTCTCTAACTATCTCCAAACTGTCTCTAACTGTCTCTAACTGTCTCCAAACTGTCTCTAACTGTCTCCAAACTGTCTCTAACTATGTTCAAACTGTCTCTAACTATGTCCAAACTGTCTCTAACTATCTCCAAACTGTCTCTAACTGTCTCTAACTGTCTCCAAACTGTCTCTAACTGTCTCCAAACTGTCTCTAACTATCTCCAAACTGTCTCTAACTATCTCCAAACTGTCTCTAACTGTCTCCAAACTGTCTCTGTCTCCAAACTGTCTCTAACTATGTTCAAACTGTCTCTAACTATCTCCAAACTGTCTCTAACTATCTCCAAACTGTCTCTAACTATGTTCAAACTGTCTCTAACTATCTCCAAACTGTCTCTAACTATCTCCAAACTGTCTCTAACTTTCTCCAAACTGTCTCTAACTGTCTCCAAACTGTCTCTAACTTTCTCCAAACTGTCTCTAACTTTCTCCAAACTGTCTCTATCTCCGAACTGTCTCTAGCTATCTCCGAACTGTCTCTAACCGTCTTCAAACTCTCACTGACCGCAACTTTTTAAACTTTAATGAAAATAAAACGGAGGTCCTAGTTTTTGGTCCCAGTGCTGCCTGTGACTCACACGTAGATCCAGGACCCCTAGAGCCACATGTCAGAAATACTGCCAAAGACCTTGGTGTAGTTTTGGACACTAACTTTTAAAATGGAGAAACAAATTAATGTTTGCAAAATCGAGTTTCTTCCAGTTGAGGCTTTTGTCCAAGTTTAAACCCTTTTTATCTTTCACAAACTTTGAGAAAATTATACACGCCTTTGTATCATCCCACCAAGACTACTGCAAAGCCCTGCAGGCGTTAGCTGGTCCCCTCTGTCCCGTCTGCAGCCGCCTCCTCACCAGAACGCCAACGCAGGACTATATTACACCTGTAGCTCGCAGCTATTAATTCGCTCCTCGTCCGTTATAGGATCCAATATAAAATTATTTTATTTGTTCTTTAAATCTTTACAATCTTTACATGGTCTTGCACCTTCTTATATCTGAGGTCTTTTAACGGTTCATAGACCTTCTCGGGCTCTTAGGTCAGCTGACCAGCTCTAACAGTCGTCCCCCCCCCCCCCCCCCCCCCCCCATTAAGAGCAGGGAGACCGGGCCTCTGCAGTAACTGGCCCCGAACTCTGGACCGAGCTGCCGCTGCACCTACACCCGGCTCCTTCTATGGCCGTTTTTAAATTTCATCTTAAAACTCATTTTTACTCTCTAACTTTTAACTTGCCATGAGTGTTCATTTATCTGTTTGATGTTTTACATTGTCCTGTTTTGTTTTTATTTTTCTTCACTTGTCCTGTACTTTGGTCAGCTGTTGTTGTTTTTAAAGTGCTATATAGATAAACTTGAACTTGAACTTTGAACGGAGCCTGAGGGTTTAACGGCTGAATCAGTCACGTGGTCCAGCCAGGTGGCGAGATATCTGACCTTATCGTGTCCAGCCCCGCCCCTGAGTGAAGAAATCCTTCATTACTCAGAGTTTTTGTTCAGGGGAAGGTTAAACTGTCTGACAGTTGCTACGAAGAGGACGATGGCGCAGCAGGAAAACCAGCTCGATCCAGTTAAATTCTCTTGTTCCATCTGTTTGGATCTTTTAAAGGATCCGGTGACTGTTCCCTGTGGACACAGTTACTGTCTGAAGTGCATTAAGGACTTCTGGGATGAAGGAGAGAAGAAACTCCCCAGCTGTCCTCAGTGTCGACGCACGTTTATTCCGAGGCCTGAGCTGCTGAAAAACACCATGTTAGCTGATTTAATGGAGGAACTGAAGAAGACTGGACTCCAAGCTGCTCCTGCTGATCACTGCTATGCTGGACCTGAAGATGTGGCCTGTGATGTCTGCTCTGGGAGAAAACTGAAAGCTGTCAAGTCCTGTTTATTCTGTCTGGCCTCTTACTGCCAGAAACACCTTCAACCTCACCGTGATTCATCTACATTCAAGACACACCAGCTGGTGGATCCCTCCAAGAACCTGCAGGACAACATCTGCCCCCGTCACGGTGAGGTGAGGAAGATGTTCTGTCGTACCGATCAGAAGTGTATCTGTTATCTCTGCTCTGTGGATGAACATAAAGGCCACGACACGGTCACGGCTGCAGCAGAAAGGACTGAGAGGCAGAGAGAGATGGAGGTGAGACGACAACAAATCCAGCAGCAGATCCAGGACAGAGAGAAAGATGTGAAGCTGCTTCAGCAGGAGGTGGAGGCCATCGATCAGTCTGCTGATAAAACAGTGGAGGACAGTGAGGAGATTTTCACTGAGCTGATCTCTCTCCTCCAGAAGAGGAGGTCTGAGGTGAAGCAGCAGGTCAGATCCCAGCAGGAAACTGAAGTGAGGAGAGTCAGAGAGCTGGAGGAGAAGCTGCAGCAGGAGATCAGGGACCTGAAGAGGAGAGACGCTGAGATGAAGCAGCTCTCAGACACCGAGGACCACAACCAGTTCCTCCACAGCTGCCCCTCACTGCCACCACTCAGTCAGTCCACACACTCCTCCGGCATCAGCATCCGTCCTCTCAGGTACTGCATATTTACAACATATTTAACCATTCACTTCGGCACGCACGTCGGGGCAGTGGTCACGTGATCAGGATCTCCGCTCGTCACTCTGACGTAGAGGGGACACCCAGGGAATTCCCTGTGTTTGACGAAATGGGAGAATGGTGAAAACAATTAATTTAAATATCGCCTGTTTCCACTCCCTGGTTGAAAAGCAATTAAAAACGATATTTTGTGGCTGGACGACACTCTGGTTAAGGTCTGGTTAGTTTATTGCACCACTTATGATTGGTTAGAAGTAGGTTCCGGTCCTTTAATTAAATCATTAATCACTCATTAAATCATTAATTAATAATTAAATCATTAATAACTCATTAAACATGAATCACTAATTAAATCATTAATCACTAATTAAACATGAATCACTAATTAAATCATTAATCACTAATTCAATCATAAATCACTAGTTAAATCATTAATCACTCATTAAACATTAATCACTAATTAAATCATTAATCACTCATTAAATCATTAATCACTCATTAAATCATTAATCACTAATTAAATCATTAATCATTCATTAAACATTAATCACTCATTAAATCATTAATCACTCATTAAAGGAGCTTGAGGCCGGATTGTGGCAAGATTTATGAAAAAAATCCATATACATTTTAAGTTTTCTAGTAATAATGTCAGATGAAGCGTTCCAAACCCAAAAGAATGTTTCCTCTAGTGTATCTCTCCTTTGCCTTGAACAGGCTGTTGCTGCAAAATGTGCTGCAATTCGGTCCAGAATTTCCCGCGCTGGGCTGCGGATGTGACGTCACATGACGCTGCATGAGCATTCTCCCCGTTCTCCCGTGCCGGCTTCACTGTTGGCTGCAGTACCCCCAACGGCCGTCGTGGTGAAGGGTGGCGCTAGAGAGTCTCATTTCTTAAAAGGAGCCTCAAGCTCCTTTAAATCATTAATCTCTAATTAAATCATTAATCACTAATTAAATCAATAATCACTAATTAAATCACTGCAGACGCTCTGACATAAGAAAGGAGGGGCGAAGACAAGGCAACAAACCAACAAAAAATTATTCCTTCTGAACTTATCTGTCCATAATACAACACAAACAACACCATGCCCCCACAAACCAATTCGAATTCACCTTGTGGCAGGGTGGAGGAGCTGCAGCCACTCAGGCTGACAGGACACAGGTGTGGCCCGTCAGCCTCTCCACCCTGCCAGCGTTGATAACGGAGAGACAGAGAAGCTGCAGCGGAGGACTTGGAAGCTGCTGAGCTGAGTGATGCTGTGCTTGTGCACGTGTGGGTGTTTGCTTCTGGCAAAATAAAAGGGTTCTGCACTAAACTCCGTGTCCTCTCTATCCTGTCGGTCGGGCTCCGTAGCACTCGCCCTGCTACACACCTTATTTCAAATAAAGGATGAAGTAAATAAAGTATATTTAGACTAACCAAGATGAACTTTGGCCTCAACAGGTACTTTCAGGACGTGGCAGCAGCCGTGTCAGAGGTCAGAGGTCGACTACAGGACATCCTGAGAGACACGTGGACAAACGTCTCACTGGCCGTCGCTGACGTGGATGTTTTACTGTCACGACCAGAACCAGAACCAGAACCAACGAGCAGAGCTGGATTCCTGAAGTATTCATCTGAAATCACTCTGGATCCAAACACAGTAAACACAGGGCTGTTACTGTCAGTGCAGAACAGAAAGGTGACGGTTATGAACCAACGTCAGTCTTATTCTGATCATCCAGACAGATTCAGTGATTATTCTCAGGTTCTGAGTAGAGAGAGTCTGACTGGACGTCATTACTGGGAGGTGGTGGAGACAGCAGGTTATGTTGTTGTAGCAGTTTCATACAAGAATATCAGCAGATCAGGGGGGGAATGTGTATTTGGATATAATGATAAATCTTGGTCACTAGGTTGTTCCTCAGACAGTTATGTATTCTGGTACAACAGCATCGAAACCTCCATCCCAGGTCCTCTGAGCTCCAGAATAGGAGTTTACCTGGATCACAGAGCAGGAGTTCTGTCCTTCTACAGCGTCTCTGGAACCACGACCCTCCTCCACAGAGTCCAGACCTCCTTCACTCGGCCGCTCCACGCTGGAGTCTGGATTTACTCCGGTCCTGGAGACTCAGCTGAGTTCTGTAAACTCAAATAAGATCAACGAGTTTCCTCTTCATGTTTTATTGATTTTATTTTCTTCTCAGAGACGATCGTCTCAAACTCTGACGGATGGAGGGACGTTTCTGTTCTATAAGATTGATTGTTGTTATTTCCTCTTTTGGAGGTGGAAGTTGTTCTTTTGTAGTTTCACCTGGGAAATATTCATAATATTAACATAAAAACAGAGAAATAAGCCTGTGTTGTAATTGTTAACTGTTAGATTTGATGTGTTTTTTATGTTGTATTTCTCTTTTCTTCCACTTCTTTAATATTATTTCTTATTTTGTGTTGGACCAATCACCACCTCAAATCCCTGATAGTGATGGTGATGGTGACCAGGAACCAGGATCCAGGAACCAGGATCCAGGAACCAGGAACCAGGAACCAGGATCCAGGATCCAGGAACCAGGAACCAGGATCCAGGAACCAGGATCCAGGATCCAGGAACCAGGATCCAGGAACCAGGAACCAGGATCCAGGAACCAGGAACCAGGATCCAGGATCCAGGAACCAGGAACCAGGATCCAGGATCCAGGAACCAGGATCCAGGATCCAGGAACCAGGAACCAGGATCCAGGAACCAGGAACCAGGATCCAGGAACCAGGAACCAGGATCCAGGAACCAGGAACCAGGAACCAGGATCCAGGATCCAGGAACCAGGAACCAGGATCCAGGATCCAGGAACCAGGATCCAGGAACCAGGAACCAGGATCCAGGAACCAGGGACCAGGATCCAGACCTCCAGAGCTGGATCCAGGATCCAGGATCCAGGATCCAGACCTCCAGAGCTGGACCCCCGGGGAGGCTGGACCCCCGGGGGACGCCGGCACCCGGACCCAGCACGGCGGTCGGCTGGTCCCGTGGTACCGGGCACAAGGTGCAGCAGACGTCCCTGGAAGCGGCAGCAGAAGCGGCTCCGTTCCACTCTGGAAGCAGAACCTGCACCTGCAGCACCTGCACCTGCACCTGCACCTGCAGCTCCGGTCCCGCTGAGACCGCGGGACGAGCCGGCCCCTCTCCCCGACCCGGAGAGGTGCTGGAGGGGAGAAACGACAGTGGATCCGCGTCTTTGGAACCCAGAGAACCAGGGAGCTCGTGGAAGTACTCACGAGAACCGGGGCCGAGCAGCGAGACTCGCAGCCGGAACGAAACCGTGGATCGTGGTGAAGATCACCGTGGGATCACGGGGATCCAACCTGGGATGGACCACGGAGACTCCTGCTGACAAACCACCCGGGGATGAGCCGGCTCTGAGCCGGGATCTGGGCGCTCGGAGCCCGGATCCCGACCGGGCCCGCGGCTCCGGCTCCGGCTCCGGAACGAAACCGGGGGATCGTGGTGAAAATCACCGTGGGATCACGGGGATCCAACCTGGGATCGACACGGGAGACTCCTGCTGACAAACCACCCGGGGATGAGCCGGCTCTGAGCCGGGGATCTGGGCGCTCGGAGCCCGGATCCCGACCGGCCGCGGCTCCGGCTCCGGAACGAAACCGGGGGATCCTGGTGAAAATCACCGTGGGATCACGGGGATCCAACCTGGGATGGACACGGGAGACTCCTGCTGACAAACCACCCGGGGATGAGCCGGCTCTGAGCCGGGATCTGGGCGCTCGGGAGCCCGGATCCCGACCGCCGCGGCTCCGGCTCCGGAACGAAACCGGGGGATCCTGGTGAAAATCACCGTGGATCACGGGGATCCAACCTGGGATGGACACGGGAGACTCCTGCTGACAAACACCCGGGGATGAGCCGGCTCTGAGCCGGCTCTGAGCCGGGATCTGGGCGCTCAGACCCGGCGCGTCCTCCGGGGCGCGTCCTCCGGGGCGCATCCTGTGCGCACCGTCGGTTCCCGGGGATCCAACCGGCGGATTCCGGGGGAAATGCCAGTGAGCCCACGGGGATCCAACCTGGGACGGACCCCAGAGGACCCAGCTGGTTTGGCAGGTGGGAACCTGCTGGTTCCCAGCCTGGTTCCCAGCTGATCTAAGCCGGATCAGGGCGCGTGTAACCGATCAAACCCGGTGAAAATCCCCCGTTCCCCCGCCGGGATCCGACTGATCCGACACCCCACGAGCCCCAGCTGTCAAACCCCCCCCGTCCACCAGCCGGATCCGACCCCCGAACCCCGAACCGGAGAAAAAAAAAAGCCCTCCCTGAGCCGGCTCGGGAACCTCGCTCTCCGTTAATCCTTGACCTCCCACGGTTAAGCCCCCCCCACTATTTACGTGCTGAGCATTATTAAAGCCAGCTGGCCGAAAAAAAAGCCCACGGTCCTGGTACCATAACCCGTTTTTGGGCCGCGCCGCCCCAATGGCAGAAACCGGGTACTGCACCTTCCGCCCGAAACAGCGGCGGAGACGCGTCGGAGCGGCTCGGAGCGGAGCAGAGCACGAGTTCGGGCCCCGGGACGGAGCCTGACCCTCCGGGACCGCACCTCCGTCCAGCATTTACACCTTTTTCACATCTGATTTACTAACGACCAGATTCTGACCTCCGGCGTGTCCGTGCAGCGTGTCCGTCCTTGATTCTTCTTGATCGTAGCGGAGTTTTTTGACTTAACGTTGCGGCTTCTCTTTCAAACTTTAGTGAGCCGCTACTGAGCGGGTCAACACAGTCAGAAACAAAAGACAGACGCGGATCCAGCGTCACCTCCAAGTTGATGCAATTTAATAATAATTCAGCAGATTATTCTGTTACAAGAGGTATCCATCAAATACAAAAAGCATCTTATTATCATTTCTGCGATCTGCCCTTTGCGTCAAAAAACTGTCCCGCTTCCAACTCTCACTCTCTTCCCTCCAGCTGCAGGTTCATTAATCACTCATTAAATCATTAATCACTGATTAAATCAATAATCAATCATTAAATCACTGCAGACGCTCTTGGACATAAGAAAGGAGGGGCGGAGACAAGGCCTGAACTTAACTTAAACACCAGGCCCCCACAAACCAATGCATATTCACCTTCTTTCAAATAAAGGATGAAGTAAATAACGTTTATTAAGACTAACCAAGATGAACTTTGGCCTCAACGGGTACTTTCAGGACGTGGCAGCAGCCGTGTCAGAGGTCAGAGGTCGACTACAGGACATCCTGAGAGACACGTGGACAAACGTCTCACTGGCCGTCGCCGACGTGGATGTTTTACTGTCACGACCAGAACCAACGAGCAGAGCTGGATTCCTGAAGTATTCATGTGAAATCACTCTGGATCCAAACACAGTAAACACACGGATGTTACTGTCAGAGCAGAACAGAAAGGTGACGGTTATGAACCAACGTCAGTCTTATTCTGATCATCCAGACAGATTCAGTGATGATTATCTTCAGGTTCTGAGTAGAGAGAGTCCTGACTGGACGTGGTTACTGGGAGGTGGAGGAGACAGCAGGTGGAGTTGATGTAGCAGTTTCATACAAGAATATCAGCAGATCAGGGGGGGAAAGTGGATTTGGATGTAATGATAAATCTTGGTCACTAGGTTGTTCCTAGAGCTGGATTGTTGAGGTGAAATCACTCTGGGTTCAAACACAGCAGAGACACACGGCAGTGTGTCTCTGCTGTGGTTTGGACCCAGAGTGATTTCACATGAGATCAGCAGCAGCAGCAGCCTCTGTAAAAGATCAGCAGCAGCATCAGCCTCAGACTAGTGAGCAGCTCAGACTAACAGCTCAGACTAACCTCTGTGAGCAGCTCAGACTAACAGCTCAGGACTAACCTCTGTGAGCAGCTCAGACTAACAGCTCAGACTAACCTCTGTAGCAGCTCAGACTAACCTCTGCTGCTGCTGCCCCTCCCCCGACTCTGCCCCCTCTGCCCCCCTCAACCCCCCCCCCCCCCCCCCCCCCCTCCACAGGTGTCCGTGTGTCTGACCCTCTGACAGAAACTGCAGTCTGAAGTGGAGGAGAGTCAGAGAGAGCTGGATTCCTGAAGTATTCAAACCACTCTGGATCCCAAACACAGTACACACATATCTGTTACTGTCAGAGGAGAACAGAAAGGTGACTCTGATGGACAAAACGTCAGTCTTATCCTGATCATCCAGACAGATTCAGTGATGTTCCTCAGGTCCTGAGTAGAGAGAGTCTGACTAGACGTCATTACTGGGAGGTGGAGACAGCAGGTGGAGTTGATGTAGCAGTTTCATACAAGAATATCAGCAGATCAGGGGGGAAGTAGATTTGGATTTAATGATAAATCTTGGTCACTAGGTTGTTCCTCAGACAGTTATGTATTCTGGTACAACAGCATCAGAACCTCCGTCTTCAGGTCCTGCTTCCTCCAGAATAGGAGTTTACCTGGATCACGGAGCAGGAGTTCTGTCCTTCTACAGCGTCTCTGGAACCACGACCCTCCTCCACAGAGTCCAGACCTCCTTCACTCGGCCGCTGCACGCTGGAGTCTGGATTTACTCCGATCCTGGAGACTCCGCTGAGTTCTGTAAACTCAATAAGATCAACGAGTTCCTCTTCATGTCTTTATTGATTTTCTTTTCTTCTCAGAGGACGATCGTCTCAAACTCTGATGGATGGAGGGACGTTTCTGTTCTATAAGATTGATTGTTGTTATTTCCTCTTTTGGAGGTGGAAGTTGTTCTTTTGTAGTTTTCACCTGGGAAATA
>NC_084597.1:1045882-1161314 GCF_033807715.1 Cololabis saira | reverse complement strand
TTTTTCTCTTTTCTTCCTTTCTTCTTTTCTTTCTTTTCTTTTTTCTCTTTCCTTCCTTTCTTTCTTTCTTTCTTTTTTCTCTTTCTTTCTTTCTTTCTTTTCTTTTTTCTCTTCCTTTCTTTCTTTCTTTTTTCTCTTTCTTTCTTTCTTTTCTTTTTTCTCTTTTTCTTTCTTTCTTTCTTTTTTCTCTTTCTTTCTTTCTTTCTTTCTTTTTTCTCTTTCTTTCTTTCTTCTTTTCTTTTTTCTCTTTCCTTCCTTTCTTTCTTTCTTTCTTTCTTTCTTCTTTCTTTCTTCTTTCTTTCTTTCTTTCTTTCTTTTTTCTCTTTCTTTCTTTCTTTTTTTCTCTTTATTTCTTTCTTTTCTTTTTTCTTCTTTCTTTCTTTTTTCTCTTTCCTTTCTTCTTTTTTCTTTCTTTCTTTCTTGATGAAAAAGATGAAAAAACAGAAGAAAAAAAAGGAAAAAAAGATTTAAAAAAGGGTCATGCGAGTGTCAAAGCCCCAGGTGGCGACAATAACCTTTAAAAGTCTCTTCATCCCGTTTAAATCCCCACCGGATCCACCGGATAAATCACCGTGGATTGTTCTAGAACAGGGGTTCTTAACCTTTCTGACCTTGGGGCCCAATTTTTTCAGTACAGAGTGGCCCGGGGCCCGTTAAATATTAACACTGTATAGCAGCGAAGGTCCAGAACATCATAATAAATATATATATATATATATATATATATATATATATATATATATATATATATATATATATATATATATATATTCAAGTAGCCTCATAGTTGTATCAACATCTGCATCTGACTGTTATATTAAAAAAGTACATATTTGCCCATTAACATGTGTAACTTCAATTACACATTTTTTTCTCTTAAAAATAAAATAAATAAATAAGATTTTATTTTATTTTTCAAATGCTATCTTATTTTATTTCTTTACCAGCAGTTTGAATTTCCCCTTTTCTTTGTTAATTGTCTCAACACATTTTTATAATAAATTAATATAAACACATCTTAACAATTTAACAGTTTTGCAGTTTTTCTTTCTTCCCCTCTTATAATCTTATGTCCCCACTTTCTGTTGTTCAGTGAGAGAACTGAGCTCTAATTTCTCCTGCCAGGACTTTAAATCTGGGCTGGATGGTGTCAGGTTCTCATGCACATGAGAAGGTGCTCATTGTTGAACCTGGAACGATATTTAGTTTTAATTATGTTCATTGTGGAGAAAGCTGCTTCACAGCTGCATGTGGACCCAAACATGTTTAAGATGGTCAGCTTATTTTCTGTGACTTCAGTTCAGACTTGAGTGAAAATGTTTGATGAAAAACTTTGTGTTTTGTTTCAGTGGCGTTTTACTTTCGCACTTTGAACGCCACGGTCTCTGAACGTATGAGACACTGGTTTTTGTCCCAGTGGGAAGACTGAACCAGGATGAATCTGTCCATTCTGGGTTGAACTTCCCTTTCCACCTGTTACGCTTCTCATCTCTGTAAGAGTCAAGCTAATTACTTACTAAGTAACTTACTAAGTTTTATTTACATTAATAAGTTGTCAGGACTGCGCGTGTCGGATTTCATCCGAGCCTGATCAGCTGAGACGGCCGGGCAGAACCCGCAGCTCTCTGGCCGCTGCAGCAGAGTCACTTTCCGATGCTTTTGCGAGCCCGAACAACAGTCCAGTCCAGCAGACACATCTACATGTACAATCCTTCAGCAGTAACGATGGAGCCCACCGCCCGAGCGGCACCGACCTTTCCGGCCACGCGGACGAGTCAGGATAAATGATCACGCCGCGCTCGCTCGCTCTGGGCGCAGACCCAAGTAATCGATCCCTGATCCTGGTGGATCTAAACCTACTCTGTGCAAAATGAAGGATTTTCTCTGTAAATACACACCATTTCTCTTACTATTACACGTACAGCTAGCTGAGGGTCTTCTTCTCCTCATTTGGTTGGGAGTTGCTATGCAGTCCCGCGGCCCCCCGCGGCCCACATGTAAAAAACTGAATTTTTTTTGCCGCCCACTAGATGGCGCTCGCGGCCCAAGCGTGGGCCGCGGCCCTATGGTTAAGAATCACTGCTCTAGAAAACACTGCAGTCGCTCTGTAAAAACTCACAATCTGACCAGGAATATTTGTCTTATTTCTAGTTCAAATGTCTCATTTTAGTCAAAAAATCTCATCACACTTAAAACAAGAGTCTTTCTTTCTTTCTTTCTTTCTTTCTTTCTTTCTTTCTTTCTTTCTTTCTTTCTTTCTTTCTTTCTCTCTCTCTCTCTCTCTCTCTCTCTCTCTCTCTCTCTCTCTCTCTCTCTCTCTCTCTCTCTCCTCTCTCTCTCTCTCTCTCTCTCTCTCTTTCTTTCTTTCTTTCTTCTCTTTCTTCTCTTTCTTTCTTTCATCTCTTTCTTTCTTTCTTTTCTTTTTTCTCTTTCTTTCTTTCTTTCTTTCTTTTCTTTTTTCTCTTTCTTTCTTTCTTTCTTTCTTTCTTTCTTTCTTTCTTTCTTTCTTTCTTTCTTTCTTCTTTCTTTTTTCTTTCTTTCTTTCTTTCTTTCTTTCTTTTCTTTCTTTCTTTCTTTCTTTCTTTCTTTCTTTCTTTCTTTCTTTCTTTCTTTCTTTCTTTCTTTCTTTCTTTCTTTCTTTCTTTCTTTCTTTCTTTCTTTCTTTCTTTCTTTCTTTCTTTCTTTCTTGATCAAAAAGAGGAAAAAAAGATGAAAAAAGAGAAAAAAAAAGAGGAAAGAAAAGATGGAAAAAGATCACAATCTGACCAGGAATATTGGTCTGATTTCTACTTCAAATGTCTCATTTTTAGTCAAAAAAATCTCATTAAACTTAAAACAAGAGTTGTTACCAGAAAAATAATTTGTTATTTGACAATTTTCAAGTAAATTTCACTTGAAATAAGTAGAAAGATCCACCACTGGCAGATTTTTCTACTTATTTTGAGTGAAAATCTACTGGAAACAGGTGAAAATTGTTGTTTTTTTCCAGTGATGAGTCTTGTTTTAAGTGTAATTTTTTTTTGAAAACGAGACATTTTAACTAGAAATAAGACAAATATTCTTGTTAAGATCTATCTATCTATCTATCTATCTATCTATCTATCTATCTATCTATCTATCTATCTATCTATCTATCTATCTATCTGTCTATCTGTCTGTCTGTCTGTCTGTCTGTCTGTCTGTCTGTCTGTCTGTCTGTCTGTCTGTCTGTCTGTCTGTCTGTCTGTCTGTCTGTCTGTCTGTCTGTCTGTCTGTCTGTCTGTCTGTCTGATTTGAATATTTGAAGATTTTACTTCAAACATGCATAAAAAAAGAGGAAAAAGAGAAAAAAATATGAAAGAAGAGGAAAAGAAGAGGGAAAAAGAGGATAAAAGAGAAAAAAGAGGGTAAAAAGATGAAAAAAAAAAGAAAAAAAGAGGAAAAAGTGAAAAAAAGAGGAAAAAAGAGGAAAAGAAGAGAGAAAAAGAGGAGAAAAAATAGGAAAAAAATTGAGAAAAAAAGAGGGAAAAATATGAAAAAAGATAAAAAAAAAGGTTAAAAGAGAAAAAAGAGGGTAAAAAATATGAAAAAAGAAGAAAAAAAAAGGAAAACAGTGAAAAAAAGATGAAAAAGGAAAAAAAGGAGAAAAAAGAGGAAGAATAGATGAAAAAAGAGAGGAAAAAGATGAAAAAAGGAAAAGATCGAAAAAAAGAGGAAAAAAGATTAAGAAAAAGGATGAAGAGAGGATAAAAAAGAGAAAAAAGAGGGGAAAAAAGAGGAAAAGGGAGAAAAAGAGGAGAAAAAGGATGAAAAAAAGATAAAAAAGATGGAAAAAAGAGAAAAAAGTCTCCTGTTCCGGCGGTGGTCCTGGACACATTGGAAATGGTTTTTAAACGTAGACTAAAAACTCATCTCTTTGGTCTGGCTTTAATGTGGCATCAAACTTTATAGTTTTATTCTGTTTAACATTTTTTAGAGATATTTGTTTTATTTATGTATCTATTTCTTGTAATGTTTTTATTATTATTATTATTATTATTATTATTATTATTATTATATTTTATTGTTGTGAACTGATAGTTTTTTTGCCTTAATTCTTGAACTTTTATCATTATTTCATTTGAATTAACTGTATTGTATGTCAGTGTGCATTGGTCTCCCAGTTTTTATTTTATTTTGTTTTTATTACGCTTATTTTTCACTCAAAATGTTAAGCACTTTGTATTTCATGTACCTGGATGAAAGGCGCTACACAAATAAAATGTGATTGACTGATTGATTGATTGGCCCCTCAATCTATCTGATTTGCTTTGGTTTGATTTGAAGATTTTACTTCGAACATGCATAAAAAAAGAGGAAAAAAGAGGAAAAAAAGAGGAAAAAGATGAAAAAACGAGAAAAAAGAAAAAAAGAGAAGAAAAGAGGAAAAAAGAGGAAAAAATAAAAAGAGGAAAAAAGAGGGAAAAGAAAGAAAGATATATCTATTCATATATATATATTAGGGGTGCAACAGTTCAGGTAGCCCACGGTTCGATTTCTGTTCGGTTTCGGTTTGAGTTAAACCTGAATTATGGTTCTGCGTTAAATCGACACAGAGCCTACGGCGTACGGTGGCGTCGCCGCGTACCCTACGCCGTAGGCTCTGTGTTGGTGTAACGCGGAACCATAAATCAGCCTTTATGTGCATGAGAGAGCTTTCTTTCCAAAATTATCTGTTTATTTCGCTTGTCACTTTTCAAAATGTAAATTACTATAATTCTTCATAGTCAACAGCCTCTTAATCTTGACAACTCAGTACAGTAACTTAAGTTTACACTACTAAATACGTATGGGATAATGCCGGACGAGGTACATTATCAGAACTATATGGATGACGCGGGGGCGGGAACCGTCCGACTGGAAGCGGAGGACGGTATTATATATATATTTATGAAAATATATATATAAATATATATCAGGGAGGCAGAGCCTCACCTGTCATCATGACAAGTAAAAAAATAAATAATTATAACATCAAATTTATAATAATAATTATTATAATAATTACAATTATTACAATAATATTTGTCCACTGATCCTTATGTATGACTAATTTCGATTATTTATTATAGTCAAAATCGCTGAATTTGCCTATTTCCTGTTCAAATACGGGGCTGAAACGTGAGGAGCGGCAGCAGCGAGCCGAGCTCTGATTGATCAATCATCAATAACTGGGTTGATACGTGTGATCGGTGCTGGTTTCCGTATCTCTGCATGTCTAATATAAAGTTAGCAGATACGTTTATTTGACCTGATTTCACACAGTCTGGCTAATGTCTTTAACCATTCAAGTTTAATGTTTGTTAGTGAGATATTTAGTTTCGCTGATGGGAAATAAAACCGCAGTGAAAAAGGCCCAGGGTGAGGCAGACAGTACTCTGCCTCACCTGAAGGGGGCGAACGTGAGTCAACGGCGTTCGCTCACGTACTAAAACAAGGAGGACTTTTACAACAAAGTAACGGAGGTTTTTGTGGCGAAGGACAGGCGCATGGACTTCATTTACAAATACAAGTAAGACCAAAAACACTTTCAATCTTATAAAAAAGAGATTAGACTAAGAAAAATACAATAGAATATTTAAAAACTAAATTTTGGCCTTAAATAAAATATTCTTTGTTTTTCTTTTCATGCTTTTTGTTGAGCAATCTGTATTAAATTGATTAAAGTATCAGAATTAAACGTTTTAAAAACAACTGAATATTTCACTAAAGGTCAAAATTTGTGGTTTTGTACACCAGTCTATACTCTATGGAAGCCCATTTCCGCCAGTAAAAGAAAAAAAATAAGATGAAACAAAGTCATAATTATGAGATAGAAAGTCGAAATTATGAGATAAAAAGTCAAAATTATGAGATAGAAAGTCGAAATTATGAGATAGAAAGTCATAATTATGAGATTAAAAAATCGAAATTATGAGATAAAAATTCATAATTATGAGATAAAAAGTCATAAGTATGATATACTTTCATACTACTGTCAAAGTAGGAGCTCTTTAGCATATTCAATTTTACACAGAAATGAATTGTTAGTACATTGTGGACTACTTTAAACGTGGCTTTTCAACAGATGAAATACTTAATTTGCTTGCTGATTCACATGGGATTGTACTAAGCAAACGCACCCTTGAAAGGATTTTAGGCAAGAAGCAGCTCTGGCGTAGAAAGAATAAAACCGATGTAGCTGAGGTGGCAACCTTCATCGAACAGCAACTGGAAACATCTGGTCAGTCCATGGTTACAGATGGATGCACCAGAAATGGTGGTTACATGGAATTGTCACAGACAGAGAAACAGTTCGAATATTGCTACAGTTATTGGATGGTGGAGGTGTTGATCTGAGGACAAGAAACAGACTCCGAAGGCGTGTTTACCACAGCTGTGGCCCAAACTATGTTTGGCACATTGATGGCTACAACAAACTTAAGCCATTTGGAATTGCAATCAGTGGATGCATTGATGGGTTTTCCAGAAAGATGATATGGCTTGAAGCTTACAAAACAAACAATGACCCAAAGATCATCGCTGGTTAACCAACATTTCTGGTGCATCCATCTGTAACCATGGCACTGACCAGATGTTTCCAGTTGCTGTTCGATGAAGGTTGCCACCTCAGCTACATCGGTTTTATTCTTTCTACGCCATAGCTGCTTCTTGCTTAAAATCCTTTCAAGGGTGCGTTTGCTTAGTACAATCCCATGTGAATCAGCAAGCAAATTAAGTATTTCATCTGTTGAAAAGCCACGTTTAAAGTAGTCCACAATGTACTAACAATTCATTTCTGTGTAAAATTGAATATGCTAAAGAGCTCCTACTTCGACAGTAGTATGAAAGTATATCATACTTATGACTTTTTATCTCATAATTATGAATTTTTATCTCATAATTTCGAGTTTTTTATCTCATAATTATGACTTTCTATCTCATAATTTCGACTTTCTATCTCATAATTTCGATTTTTTATCTCATAATTATGACTTTCTATCTCATAATTTTGACTTTTTATCTCATAATTATGACTTTTTTATCTCATAATTATGACTTTCTATCTCATAATTATGACTTTGTTTCATCTTATTTTTTTTCTTTTACTGGCGGAAATGGGCTTCCATAATACTCTTATTTATGTTGTATGAATTATAGAATTGCGACGGCCAACACATGGATGGTGTAGAGCAAATGCATGTTTTTTTTTTTACCTTTACGTATCTGTAATATGTACCTTGTGTGCGCGCGTGCGTGTGTTCCCGTGTGTTTTTTTGTGAAGAATGCTGATGAGACATGAAATAACCAGTAGCCAATTGAATAAACTACCCTTTTTGGTTTATATATTTGTAAATCTGACACTAAAGGAGTCAGTGCCTAAAAACCATGAACCTCACGCACGTCACTGATATATATGTATGAATATAATATAACTATATGTATCAATATATATAACTATATATATGTATGAATATATATATATATAACTATATATATGTATGAATATATATAATTATATGCAGAGTGCGAAATACGGAGGAATTCGGGGGGATCCGACCCCCCCGATTAACCCTTGAGCCCCCCTGAAGGACTCAAAAGCCAAATTTAGGGGGGGTCTCAATGTTGTCAAAAAAATAAATAAATTAGGCTATATAATATAATATGATAATTTGATTGTCACTAATGGTCAATTAAATATGTTTAAGAGATCGCCATATCAAGTATTCACAATTCAAAACTTTTATTGGTTTAACACAAGTCCTGCACCGTTATATATGCAAATTAGCCATGTGCGCCAAATTAGCCATGTGCGCCAGTACAGCACAATGACTAGGCTGGCTAGTCGAGATGCCACAATAACATGGCTAAGTGGAAGCTAACTCAGAGTGTGTCACTTGCACACTTTGGGTTCACATCAAAAAAGGTGTGAGTGTGAGCCAGAGATGAGGAGAGAGACGATGTCACAACAGGGTCCCGTTCCTCTCCTCCCTCTGGTGAAGGAAGGTAAGTCGAGGCCGAGGCTCCGGGGCAGATGCTACCGCGCCCCCGCTGCTAGCAGCGACTTGCTTTAACTTAAGGTAAGAGGCCAGCCTGCTTAATATGGCCTGAACCCACCTGAGAGCTAAGATTTTTTTAAATTATTGTTATTATTATTTTGCGTTATGGCCTGTTATGAGTGTGATTTGTGAATGTGTTCACACAGCTGTGTTAAAACATAATTTCCTGGATGGTTACATAACGTTAAATAATCAGTCATCATTGTGCAGGCTGAGGATCTGTTTAAGTGCACTGATTGGACGTCTCTGATAGTGGCATTTGTTGTTATTACTGTTATTTGAATGCACAATTCATTTTCATTGTATTTTTTTTTATTTATCTAAAAAAATACATCAGCCTATTTTGTTTGTTTATTTGTTTCTGCAATGCACTGGTCGTGCGCCAGTGTACTATACCTGGCATTTATTCATTAAGTGCACCAGTGTGGTGCCAATTAATGTCTTTTATTACAGATTTAATTTGTAAATAACATTCTGCATCGTAATGCACAATTTTGCCTCCTGTTATTAAAACAACGTGCATCTAAAATGGTTAAAAGTGTGCGTGTATTTGTCATAGGCTATAGTAGGCTGATTGTATTGGTTTATTGTATAGGGCCACACTGTTTAAAAAACAAAAAAAAAACGCGAGTTAGGGACCCCCCCGAATATGGATGGGTATTTCGCACACTGACTATATCTATATGTATGAATATATATATAACTATATATGTATGAATATATATATAACTATATATGTATGAATATATATATAACTATATATGTATGAATATATATATATATATATATATATATATATATATATATATATATATATATAACTATCTATATATAACTATCTATATGTATGAATATATATATAATTCTTCAATTCAATTTTATATTTATATAGCATCTAATACAACAAAAGTTGTCTCTAGACGCTTTCCAGAGATCCAGAACATGAACAGCAGCACACAGCAGGCAGGTGGAATCAGCAGCGGGATGACCGGGGATGGGGGGGGACCGGGAACCCAAGGCCAGAACGCAGCTCCCGAGGCTCTGGCCTGCAAACCTGCAAAAAAGAGAAAAAAGGGGGGCAGCACAAGAAACTACAGGAACGATGGACAAACGATAGCTATGAGATATTTATAATAAATAAAAATGGAGAAGAGAGGAAGGGAAGAGGAGAGGAGAAGAAGGGTGAGAGGCACCGCCCAGCGGATCATGTCGGTCCCCCCTGCAGCATAGGCCTATAGCAGCATATCTACCACCAAGCTATATTTGAGACTAACTATTATAGTCTTGTTCTATAGCTGCAACTATGACTACTGACTCTAACACACTAGAGTTTACACTACCTAGAGATTTACCAACACCAGCTAGAGGTTTACTAAACACTAACTATAGGCTTTACTAAACAGAAATGTTTTAAGTTTAGTTTTAAAGGTGGAGGTGGTGTCAGCCTCCTTAACCCAGATTGGAAGTTGGTTCCATAGTAATGGTGCCTGATAGCAGAACGCCCGCCCTCCAAATCTACATTTAGATACTCTAGGAACTACGAGTAAACCTGCACTCTGAGAGCGGAGAGCTCTGCCAGGAACATAAGGCTCTATCAAATATATATCATCATATATATAACTATATATATATATATATATATATATATATATATATATATATATATATATATATATATATATATATATATATAACTATACATATAACTATATATATATATATATATATATATACATATATATATATATATATATATATATATATATATATATATGTATATACATATGTATGAATATATATAACTATATATATATATATATATATATATATATATATATATAACTATATATGTATGAATATGTATAACTATATATGTGTATGAATATATATATATAACTATATGTTGTACGTGCATGTCCTTCTTCTTCTCTTCCCCCTCTCTTCTCTTCTCTTCTCCTCTTCTCCTCTTCTCTTCCCCCCCTCCGGTGATCGGTGGGGAGGGGCGGCCACCGCCGTCTGCCCCGTCCGGCTCTGATTGGCCCACGCTCGTCTAATTGGATCAAGTCTGAACTTGCTTGGCTTTGCTGTGGGATCTCTGGCAGCCCGAGGAGGAAGAGGAAGCGAGGTGAAAGAGAAGAGGGGAGGAGGAGGAGACAGTGGTGCGTGAGCGAGTGAGACAGAAGAAAAAGGGGGGTCTTCTCTGCAGCAACCCCTCCCTCTTTCGTCCTCCCATGCTCTTTCTTCCTCTTTCCCCTTACTCATCTGTTTCTGCCGCTGCACCGAGAGCAAGGACACCTGCCGCTCCCTGATGATTCAGCTTTTTGCGGCTCCCAGCGTTTTTGAGGGCGTTTTTCGTCCCCCGGCCACTGCAGTGCGTGGTCGCCCCGTCCTTGACGTGGATACAGTTGTTGCAGCAGCAGCCGGTCCGTCCCGTCATCCACGCCTCCTCCTCCTCCTCTTCCTCTGCCAAAGTGTTCAGGTGAGTGCGCTAATGTTTCTCCACGACTGACTGCGACACGAAGAATATTTTTAATAATGCAGATCTTTATTTTCCTTCTATCTTTTTGCCTACAGATAATTTGGCGTCGGTATTCTCCTGGGGATTTGGTTTCTCGGGAAAAGAAAAGTAATTTCCTTTGTGCACAGGCCGTAGTCGTCTGTCTATCTATCTATCTATCTATCTATCTATCTATCTATCTATCTATCTATCTATCTATCTATCTATCTATCTATCTATCTATCTATCTATCTATCTATCTATCTATCTATCTATCTATCTATCTATCTATCTATCTCATATCTGGCTCATATCTTCTTTCTTTCTTTCTTTCTTTCTTTCTTTCTTTCTTTCTTTCTTTCTTTCTTTCTTTCTTTCTTTCTTTCTTTCTTTCTTTCTTTCTTTCTTTCTCTCTTTCTTTTCGCATGGTCTAAAATTATCTTGAAAATCAATAAAAAGTTGGTCATAAATAAAATGCAGATCTTTATTTTCTCCATCTTTTCACCTACAGATAATTTGGCGTCTCCTGGGGATTTGGTTTCTCGTGAAAAGAAAAGTAATTTCCTTTGTGCACAGGCCGTCGTCGTCAAGCTCGGACTCTCTCAAGAGCTAAATCTTACTTCCTTTTTGAAATACCTGCTCTGAAAAATCGCTGCAGCCTCGGCCTCGCGATGGAAAATGTGCTCGTGGACTTTGGTGGCAGGACGCCGCTGTGCGACGCTCGGGTCTGATAGTTGAGGCATTCGCTTCCTTCGTCCGTCCGGTGGAGAAAGGATGACCGAGGGAATGGAGGACGTCTCTGCAGGGCCGGCTCCCTCCCCCGTTCGCTCTCCTCTCGATAACGGGCCGGTCCCAGAGGGGAAACCCGAGAAACCGGAGGAGAAACCGGAGGAGACGGGGGAGACGGGGGAGACGGGGGAGACGGAGGCAGCTGGCGAGAGCGGGGACGAGGGCGTTAAGGGAATTGCAGAGGGAGTTGACGGCGACGAAGAGGACGAGCGCGCGGGGCCTTTGGGAATCGTGGCCTTGCCCGGCGCCTGCTGCGTCTGCGTAGAGATGGAACAGATCAACCACTGCCTCCACTCCGAGAAAATCTGCATCCTGCCCATCCTGGCCTGCCTGCTTAGCTTAGCGCTGTGCACGGCCGGCGTCAAGTGGGTGTTCGTGGACAAGATCTTCGAGTACGAGCCGCCCACTCACCTAGACCCCAAACCCATCGGCCAGGACCCCATCATCATCTCGGTCGACCCCGCGCTGGGAATCACCGTCTCGATCCCTCACTCGGCTTCGTCCTCCACCTCCGTGTCGCTGACGACCACCATCGCCATCACCCCGGGACGGCCCGAGGTCGTCGTGGAGGAGGAATCTCGTCCTCCGTCATCTCCCCGACTGACGTATCCGCCCGTGACCGTCAAGTACAATCACCCGACCGTCGCCAAGCAGACGACCCGGCCGAAAACCACGCAGGAGATAAACAGCATCGTCCAAACCATCTGTGAGTGTCACCAACTTACTACAACTAAAAACATAAGGCTTTCATTCATTGTATTAAGATGAACGATCTAACAAGATCCACACTGCAAAAACTCAAAATCTTACCAGGAATATTTGTCTTATTTCTAGTTAAAATGTCTCATTTTTAGTAAAAAAAAAATCTCATTGCACTTAAAACAAGACTCATCACTGGAAAAAACAACAATTTTCACCTGTTTCAACTAGATTTTCACTTGAAATAAGTAGAAAAATATGCCAGTGGAACAAGATTTATCTTCTCATTACAAGCAAATAAATCTTGTTCCACTGGCATATTTTTCTACTTATTTCAAGTGAAAATTTACTTGAAACAGGTGAAAATTGTCAAATAACAAGTTATTTTTCTGGTAACTAGTCTTGTTTTAAGTGTAATGAGATTTTTTGACTAAAAATGAGACATTTTAACTAGAAATAAGACAAATATTCTTGTTAGGATTTTGAGTTTTTGCAGTGTATTAAGGTAAACGATCTAGCAGGCCAAAGTGTCAATAATTTCATTGTAAAGGCAAAACTAGTACCGCTCTAAAAGGTTTCAAGAACTTTTCTTTTCAAAATCCCATGTTTTGTAAATCCATCCTTCAAGGTGACTAAAGAAGGTTCTTGACCCGGCTCTCCACGTGGTCCTTGTCCTCCCGCGACTCGTGGCGACTGCAGTGCAGATGACGAGACAAAAGAAACGTGCAAATTCTTCTCCAACCATTTTTCTGGCATTTACAGATTAACCTTAAATATTCTCCACAACGATTTAGATGCACACTGGAAAAACTCAAATTCTTAACAGGAATATTTGTCTTATTTCTAATTAAAATGTCTCATTTTTAGTCAAAAAATCTCATTACACTTAAAACAAGTCTTTCTTTCTTTCTTTCTTTCTTTCTTTCTTTCTTTCTTTCTTTCTTTCTTTCTTTCTTTCTTTCTTTCTTTCTTTCTTTCTTTCTTTCTTTCTTTCTTTCTTTCTTTCTTTTCACTTGAAATAAGTAGAAAAATCAAATATTCTTATTAAGATTTTGAATTTTTGCAGTGTAAGTGTTGTTGAATGTTACTATATTACAAAAATCAATAAATATATGTTAAAAAAATTAATTAGCTCTGACCTTGAAACGGACAGACAGGAAACAGGAAACAGGAAGTGTCTCCTGAATCAAAGCCTTGACTTTCACTTCATGTCATGCATCATTTATTGATTTTCACTTATTCATAAGAAACTGGAACTGTTTCTTTTCAGGGAATCTCTGATGTTAAACTGCAAAAACTCAAAATCCTACCAGGAATATTTGTCTTATTTCTAGTCAAAATGTCTCATTTTTAGTCAAAAAATCTCATTACACTTAAAACAAGAGTCATTACCAGAAAAATAACTTGTTATTTGACAATTTTCACCTGTTTCAAGTAAATTTTCACTTGAAATAAGTAGAAAAATCTGCCAGAGGAACAAGATTTTCTTTGCTTGTAATGAGAAGATAAATCTTGTTCCACTGGCAGATTTTCCTACTTATTTCAAGTGAAAATCTACTTGAAACAGGTGCAAATTGTTGTTTTTTCCTGTGATATGTCTTGTTTTAAGTGTATTTTTTTTTATTTTAGATTTTTTTAACAAAAAATTAGACATTTCAACTAGAAATAAGACAAATATTCTTGTTAAGATTTGGAGTTTTTCTTCTTCAGCTCCAGATTGCAGCAACTTTCAAACGCTCTTCTTCCACGTTCTGCCTCGCGCTGATGAATATATGAAAATGTTACTCGACCTTCTTTATCCTTATTTAACGACTGTGGCGCCGAACAAGCGCATGCTGTCACCACTTAGTGGAGAGAACCGTCATTTATTATTTACATCCTACTGTCGTGCCAGGACGATCCTCCGTAGCTCCAATAACCTAAATGCCTTCGTACACTGCAAAAACTCCAAATCTTACACTGCAAAAACTCCAAATCTTACACTGCAAAAACTCCAAATCTTACACTGCAAAAACTCCAAATCTTACACTGCAAAAACTCCAAATCTTACACTGCAAAAACTCCAAATCTTAACAAGAATATTTGTCTTATATTTGGACCCCATAAGTGAGCAAAAAACTGGTGGGCCCCCTGAGGGGCAAATACAACAATGCATGTGTGTGTGTGTGTGTGTGTGTGTGTGTGTGTGTGTGTGTGTGTACTGCAAAAACTCAAAATATTAACAAGAATATTTGTCTTATTTCTAGTTCAAATGTCTCATTTTTAGTCAAAAAAATCTCATTACACTTAAAACAAGACTCATCAAAGGAAAAAACAACAATTTTCACCTGTTTCAAGTAGATTTTCACTTAAAATAAGTAGAAAAATCTGCCAGTGGAACAAGATTTTTTGCTTGTAATGAGAAGATAAATCTTGTTCCACTGGCAGATTTTGATTGACATACCCATAGCCGGCAGTTTAACATCAGAGATTCCTTGAAAAGAAACAGTTCCAGTTTCTTATGAATAAGTGAAAATCAATAAATGATGCATGACATGAAGTGAAAGTCAAGGCTTTGATTCAGGAGACACTTCCTGTTTCCTGTTTCCTGTCTGTCCGTTTCAAGGTCAGAGCTAATTAATTTTTTGAACATATCTTTATTGATTTTTGTAATATAGTAACATTCAACAACACTTACACTGCAAAAACTCAAAATTTTAACAAGAATATTTGTCTTATTTCTAATTAAAATGTCTCATTTTTAGTCAAAAAAATGTCATTACACTTAAAACAGTTTATGTAACAATCTGAACAAAGAAACCAAAGAATCCAAATCAAACATTACAAGCAAAAGAACAATTAAAGCAAGTATGTTAAGGAAATATAATGATAAATGTTAAGTTTGATTGACATCCACATAGCCGGCGGTAATTTGATTTTATTTTAGTATTTTTTTTATTTACTTAGTTTTTGCTTTTTACATTTTTTAATTTACGTTCTTTGTAATTTTACTTATTTGGAAAAAGAGGGCAGAGCAAATAAGATTCTTCTTCTTCCTGCCCCCTTTCATTCACGGGTTAGGAACGTTTGTGTTTGTGTTGAGTTGTTTGTTGTATTATTTTGAATGAAATAAAGAATAAAAAGAAAAAGAAAGAAAGAAAGAAAAATCTGAAGAAAAATCTTTAACCCTACCTGATTTTTACACCATTGTAGAAACACTGGAAAGGGTTTTTTGTTTTGTTTGTTTATGGACCCCATAAGTGACCTAAAAACTAGTGGCCCCCCCTGAGGGGCAAATACAAGAATGTATGTGTGTGTGTGTGTGTGTGTGTGTGTGTGTGTGTGTGTGTGTGTGTGTGTGTGTGTGTGTGTGTGTGTGTGTGTGTGTGTGTGTGTGTGTGAACTCAAAATCTTAACAAGAATATTTGTCTTATTTCTAGTTACAATTTTCACCTGTTTCAAGTAAATTTTCACTTGAAATAAGTAGAAAAATCTGCCAGTGGAACAAGATTTATCTTCTCATTACAAGCAAAACAATCTTGTTCCACTGGCAGAATTTTCTACTTATTTTAAGTGAAAATTTACTTGAAACAGGTGAAAATTGTTGTTTTTTCCAGGTTAGTGTAATGAGATTTTTTTTTCTTACTAAAAATTTGACATTTTAATTAGTAATTAGCAAATATTCTTGTTAAGATTTGGAGTTTTTGCAGTGTATATATAAAGCCTATATATTATTTATTTATCTATTTATTTTTTAACTCTCACAAATTATTTTGGTTAAAATTGCCTTTATTTCTTGTTAAGTTGTTAGACCCCCTGCAGTTAGATATTTCATTTAATTAATTATCTATATAATAAACATTTAATTAATCATCATATATATATATATATATATATATATAAAATCCATCCATTATCTATACCTGCTTTATCCCTTGCAGTAATCACACTCACGCTCACACCTACGGGCAATTTAGAATCACCAATTAACCTAGCATGCATGTTTTTGGACTGTGGGAGGAAACCGGAGTACCCGGAGAGAACCCACGCAAGCACGGGGAGAACATGCAAACTCCACACAGAAAGGTCCTGTTGCTGTTATATATATATATATATATATATATATATATATATATATATATATATATATATATATATATTTTTTTTTTATTATTAGGCTCAGAAATACTTAAAGAAACACCTACTTATATGCATTTTTTATTGTGGCCATCAAATTTGTAGGGGGGCCCGTGGCCACCCCTGGGTGGCGTCACTGGCTATGAGGTTACTTTTCCTCTTAAAAACGTTTTAAAAAGGTGTTTTCCTCCGGCAGCGACGACCACCACGGCCAGGGCGACCAGGACGTCCAGCCACATCACGCGCTGCAGCGACGGACAGAAAAACTACTGCGTTAACGGAGGAGAATGTTTCACCCTGGAGATCATGCCGGGAAGTACAAAGTTCCTCTGCAGGTAAAACACGTTACAGCAAAAACTCACACTCTTACCACGAATATTCGTCTCATTTCGAGTTAAAATGTCTCATTTTTAGTCAAAAAATGTCATTAAACTTAAAACAAGAGTCAATCTTGAGAAAAAAGTCGAAATGTCGAGAAAAAAGTCGAAATATCGAGAAAAAAGTCGAAATGTCGAGATTAAAAAGGAAAGGAAAAAGGAACAAAAAAAGAGAACAAAAGGAAAAAAAGAAGAAAAAAAGGAAAAAAAGAGAAAAAAGGAAAAAAAGGTCAAAGTCATTACCAGAAAAATTACTTGTTATTTAACAATTTTGACCTGTTTCAAGTAAATTTTCCCTTGAAATAAGTAGAAAAATCTGCCAGTGGGAAAAGATTTATCTTCTCATTACAAGCAAAAAAAAAATTCTACTTATTTTAAGTGAAAATCTACTTGAAACAGGTGAAAACTGTTGTTTTTTCCAGTGATGACTCTGGTTTTAAGTGTAATTTTTAAGTGTAAGATTTTTTGACTAAAAATGAGACATTTTAACCAGAAATAAGACAAATATTCCTGTAAGATTGTGAGTTTTTGCAGCGTAACCTCCCACCCATAAAGTCCTGCGTTGAATTGTTTCCTGTATCTTTAAGTGTTTTGTTGTGCACCTATTTGTTTGTCGATACGTGTCCAGTGTGTTGTGTAACATAAAAGGTGCTGTTTTCTCTCTTTTCCATTGTTATTCCATTGTTAGGTGCTTGACCGGATTCACCGGGCAGCGATGTGAACAAGCTGTACTTAACAAAGTCTCAAAACGTATGTGAACACGACTGTATTCAGTCCCACTCGTCATTCCTGGTGTTTCAACCTTCAACCCCCGTCATTTAGTCTCTAAGAAACGCTGGAGAAACTCCGTTATTAAACCGTAGAAACCGTAGACTTTTGGAAAAGGCGCGTGCCACTCAAAATTCCAAGATGGCGGCTCCTAAAATCTAAAGAAATGTGCTTTTTCCTTTATAACTCGAAATGCCTTGGTGTTAAGCCCCATAAATATATTAAAGTTGAATATAAAGTTGGGTATTGTGGACATTTTGGTACCAGGTACATGTCTGTATCCAATACAGTTCTTGAGATACAGCATATAGAAACTTGTATATACCCAGAAAAGGGAGACGGTGCAGCAGATTAACTCTTGCTTCAAGACGATACTTCACTTTGGTGAAGAAGCAGAAAATTTGGCACAGATTCTCTCCAACATAGACATATAAACGTAGACGCCCCGTCCAGCGCTGAGTCATACGTCAACGTCGCCGCCATATTGGATGTGGCAAGACTGTAAACGCTGGAAACTAAACCTAACCCTTTTTATCCTCTTTTTTCATCTTTTTTTTCCCTTTTTTTCATCTTTTTTTCATCTTTTTTTCCTTTTTTTTCCCTTTTCTTTTTTTCTCTTTTTACCTCTTTTTTCCTTTTTCCTCTTTTTTTCTCTTTTGTTCCTCTTTTTTTTCCTTTTTTTAATCTTTTTTCCCTCTTTTTCTCTTTTATTTCTTTTTTCCCTCTTTTTTCCTTTTTCCTCTTTCTTCCTCTTTTTTCCTATTTTTTTCTCTTTTCCTGGTTTTCCCTTTTTCATCATTTTTTCCTATTTTTCTATCTTTTTTTCCTCTTATCTTTTTTTAATCTTTTTTCCTCTTTCTTAATTTTTTTTTCAAGAGGAAAAAAATGAAAAAAGAGAAAAAAAGAGGAAAAAGAGGGTTAGGGTTAGTTTCAGCCCCCGGGTCTGGCACTCAGAAGGCGCGCCGATATTTTCCAGTGGCCAGCCGCGGTACTGCAACAAAAAATCCCATGTGGCCCAGAAAGCTTTTTTCCCATAGAGCAATAGTAAAAGAGAAGCCTCTAAAACTGTTCACAGGAACCTCCAGCTGTAATCCCCGGCAATTACTAATCTTTGTATTCTATATTTTTAAGTCATGGACTTTATATCCGTCAAAAATGTTTTATAACGGCCAGAAAAGTCAAAGAAAAGTCTCTTTCTGGGCGTGACGTCACGGCTGACGTCACAGCCGTGTCCGTGCATTCCACGGATGTTTTATATTAATATATATTATGTAATTATATTATATTAATACATTAATAATATATGTAATGCTATACATGTAATAATATACATTAATTAAGATATTATATTAATACATATTATATTAATACTCGCGTCATTGCCCCGGGGCATGATGGGAGGCCCCAGAGCATCATGGGAGGTGACTCAACTGCGCATGCTCTATGGGCCGCTGTATGCGGAAGTAAACCCGGAAGTCAGAGATTTTTTCGGCTTATGCGCTGGCTGAGCAGAATGCATTGAAATGAATGGGCGGCCATTTTTAGTCTCCAATCCAGTTTCTATAATACATCCATGGTTAGTTTCCAGCGCAGTCTTGCCACATCCAATATGGCGGCGACGTTTCTACGGTTTATATTTATTTCTATGGTTTATATTATTTCTATGGTTTATATTATTTCTAGGGTTTATATTTATTTCTCCGGTTTATATTTATTTCTAGGGTTTATATTTATTTCTCCGGTTTATATTTATTTCTACGGTTTATATTTATTTCTACAGTTTATATTTATTTCTACAGTTTATATTTATTTCTACAGTTTATATTTATTTCTACTGTTTACATTTATTTCTACGGTTTATATTTATTTCTACGGTTTATATTATTTCTACGGTTTATATTTATTTCTACGGTTTATATTTATTTCTACGGTTTATATTTATTTCTACGGTTTATTCCGTGACTAAAAGTCTGAGACGGCGTGAGCCGTTTCTTTAAAGGTTCAGTTGCAGCCGAGTGGAAAAAACCGGGTCTTAAGAGTCAAAGCTAAACTTGCACTTTGCAGAAAAGTGAACTGAATTTTGCATGAACTTCACATTTCATCACATTCACACGTTCACGCCAGAAAAAACCATTAGAGTCAGGGGTTTTTCCTGAAGGTAAGAATAAAACTGCACTGCAAAAACAAGAATATTCGTCTTATTTCTAGTTAAAATGTCTCTTTTTTTTCTCTCTCTTTTTAGTCAAAAAATCTCATTACACTTAAAACAAGACTCACTGGAAAAAAACAACAATTTTCACCTGTTTCAAGTAGATTTTCACTTAAAACAAGTAGAAAAATCTGCCAGTGGAACAAGATTTATCTTCTCATTACAAACAAAAACATTTTTAAGTGTAATGAGATATTTTTTGACTAAAAATGAGACATTTTAACTAGAAATAAGACAAATATTCTTGTAGATTTGGAGTTTTTGCAGTGTAATCCTATAAAACAAACCGAAGGTCTGAGATATTTAATCCAACACCAGTGATGACGGTTGTGGGTTTTACTCTTGTATAAACTAACACCCTCTTTCTTTCTTTCTTGTCTTTCTTTCTTTCTTTCTTTCTTTCTTTCTTTCTTTCTTTCTTTCTTTCTTTCTTTCTTTCTTTCTTTCTTTCTTTCTTTCTTTCTTTCTTTCTTTCTTTCTTTCTTTTCTTTTCTTTTCTTTTCTTTTCTTGTTTTTCCCACTCAGGTGTCCAAATGAATTTACTGGTGATCGCTGCCAAAACTATGTAATGGCCAGTTTTTACAGTACGTTATTTCTCTTACTTCTTTCTTTCAAACAAACACCTTAAATGAGGATTTATATTAATGATTTAAATCAGGAGTCGGAAACTCAAAATGTTGAAATATTGGATCAAAAACACAAAGAACTAATATGTTCTTTCTTTCTTTCTTTCTTTCTTTCTTTCTTTCTTTCTTTCTTTCTTTCTTTCTTTCTTTCTTTCTTTCTTTCTTTCTTTCTTTCTTTCTTTCTTTCTTTCTTTCTTTTTTGTTCTTTCTTTCTTTCTTTTTTTCGTTCTTTCTTTCTTTCTTTTTTCCTTCTTTCTTTATTTTCCCTTCTTTCTTTCTTTTTTCGTTCTTCCTTTCTTTCTTTTTTCCGTCTTTCCTTCTTTCTTTCTTTCTTTCTTTTTTCCGTCTTTCCTTCTTTCTTTCTTTCTTTTGTTTCTTTCTTTCTTTCTTTCTTTCTTTCTTTCTTTCTTTCTTTCTTTCTTTCTTTCTTTCTTTCTTTCTTTCTTTTTTCCGTCTTTCCTCCTTTCTTTCTTTCTTTCTTTCTTTCTTTTTTCCTTCTTTCTTTCTTTTCCCTTCTTTCTTTCTTTTTTCGTTCTTTCTTTCTTTTTTCCGTCTTTCCTTCTTTCTTTCTTTCTTTCTTTCTTTCTTTCTTTCTTTCTTTCTTTCTTTCTTTCTTCTTTTCTTTCTTTCTTTCCTTCTTTCTTTCTTTCCTTTTTTTGTTCTTTCTTTCTTTCTTTTTTTTCGTTCTTTCTTTCTTTCTTTCTTTCTTTCTTTCTTCTTTTCTTTCTTTCTTTCTTTCTTTCTTTCTTTCTTTTTTCCGTCTTTCCTTCTTTCTTTCTTTCCTTTTTTTGTTCTTTCTTTCTTTCTTTTTTTTCGTTCTTTCTTTCTTTCTTTCTTTCTTTCTTTCTTTCTTTCTTTCTTTCTTTCTTTCTTTCTTTCTTTCTTTCTTTCTTTCTTTCTTTCGTTCTTTCTTTCTTTCTTTCTTTCTTTCTTTCTTTCTTTCTTTCTTTGAAAATTGTTGTTTTTTCCAGTGATGAGTCTTGTTTTAATGAGATTTTTTTGACTAAAAATGAGACATTTTAACTAGAAATAAGACACATATTCCTGTTAAGATTTTGAGTTTTTGCAGTGTAAATATCAGCGCACATTTGGACATTTGGATTGTTTGTTAAATGTCCAGCTCTTTTTCTTACAGATTAGGGACAGTTTTCTTTTTAGAAATGTTGTTTGTGTTTGTTTTGTTCTGAATCTGAATTTTTAAAGAATTATTGTCCTATTTTTCAGAAGCGGAGGAGCTGTATCAAAAACGTATTTTAACAATAACAGGAATCTGCATTGCCCTCCTAGTCGTTGGAATCATGTGTGTGGTCGCCTACTGCAAAACAAAGTAATTAAGAACACATTTATTTGCTTTATATCAGAATTATACACACACACACACACACACACACACACACACACACACACATTCTTGTATTTGCCCCTCAGGGGGCCCACCAGTTTTTTGCTCACTTATGGGGTCCAAACTTTCCACGCTGCAAAACCCTCAAAATCTTAGCAAGATCTTAACAACCTTAAAACAAGAGTCATTACCAGAAAAATTACTTGTTATTTGACAATTTTCACCTGTTTCAAATAAATTTTCACTTGAAATAAGTAGAAAAATCCGCCAGTGGAACAAGATTTATCTTCTTATTACAAGCAAAATAATCTTGTTCCACTGGCAGATTTTTCTACTTATTTCATTTTTTTTAATTAAACATTTTAACTAGAAATAAGACAAATATTCCGGTTAAGATTTTGAGTTTTTGCAGTGTAATATAGGATATGGATGTTGGATGTGGGTATTTTCACTGATGAGTTTGTTCCCAAACAGGAAGCAGAGGAAGAAACTCCAAGAGCGCCTGAGACGGAGTCAGAGGAACAAGAGAAAGACTAAAACCGGTAACGGTTCTAATCCCGGTAACGGTTCTAATCCCGGTAACGGTTCCAACCGACGAACCTCGACCGCAGGACGTCGGACTTCCAGTCTTCCTCTCCAAGAGCTGAAGCAAAACAATGTAAGGTTAATTATAATAATAAAGTTAATTCAAAACTGCTTCACCAAAGTCTGTAGACCAGGGCTCGTTAGCGCCGCCCTACTGGCTCCTGGAGCTTTTGACTTTTTTCTCAACATTTCGACTTTTCTCGACATATAGACTTTTTTGCCGAAATTTCGACTTTTTTCTCGAAATTTTGACTTTTTCCTCGACATTTCGACAACAAATTTTTTATTTTTTTTTGTTTATCTCGACATTTTAACTTTTTTCTCAAAATTTCGACTTTTTTCTCAACATTTGGACTTTTTTCTCAACATTTAGATTTTTTTCTCGAAATTTTGACTTTTTCCTCGACATTTCGACAACAATTTTTTTTAAAATTATATATACATATATATGTATATAATGACCTTTTTTTTGCTTTTTTTCCTTCTTTCTTTCCTTTTTTTCTTCCTTTTTCCTTTCCTTTTTAATCTCGACATTTTAACTTTTTTCTCGAAATTTTGACTTTTTTCTCGACATTTCAACTTTTTTCTCGAAGTGCATAATGAAAACAAAAATCTCCCCCCAGTTCTAACTATTATTGAAACATGCAGCATGTGTTGTCTTCATTCTAAGGCTGATATAAGACATTTTTTGCGGCTCCAGAATTATTAGTTTTTTGTGTTTTTTTTGTCCAATACGGCTCCTCAGTCCTAACTGTTTTAAACTCATGTTAATCATCAACCTGGTTTCTTTATCTCTTTTTTTACAGCCATGTAACGGGACGGCAATGCAGCCTGAAACTGAAGAGACGGAATCAACTTTCCCCTCGAGCAAATACACGCCTGGAATCGAACCCACAACCTTCACCCACGTCAGCCAAAGGTGAGAGGAAACATCACGCAGAGACTTTTAGTTCACGTTTCCACGTAGACGGTATTTACAAAAGAGGATATTTCCCCCTCTACGTTTTGAAAAATACCATCATTTCCACGAACAGGCATAAATACGCTGGTAAATACGGCTAAGGTTGCTTTCTCAACATTTCAACTTTTTTCCTCAACATTTCGACTTTTTTCTCGACATTTCGTCTTTTTTCTCAACATTTCATCTTTTTGCTCAACATTTCAACTTTTTTCCTCAACATTTCGACTTTTTTCTCAACATTTCAACTTTTTTCCTCAACATTTCGACTTTTTTCTCGACATTTCGTCTTTTTTCTCAACATTTCATCTTTTTGCTCAACATTTCGACTTTCTCAAAATTTCAACTTTTTTATCGACTCTTTTCTCAAAATTTCGACTCTTCTCAAAATGTAATTTTTTTGTCAAAATTTTGACTTTTTTCTCAAAATTTAGACTTTTTTCTCAAAATTTAGACTTTTTTCTCAAAATTTAGACTTTTTTCTCGACTTTTTTCTCAAAATTTCTAAAAATTTTTCAAAAACTGATATTTCCCCCTCTACGTTTTGAAAAATACCATCATTTCCACGAACCCGCATACATACGCTGGTAAATACGGTAGAGGTTGCTTTCTCAACATTTCGACTTTTTTCTCGCCATTTCGTCTTTTTTCTCAAGATTTCATCTTTTTGCTCAAAATTTCGACTTTCTCAAAATTTTGACTTTTTTATTGACTCTTTTCTCAAAATTTCGACTTTTTTCAAAATGTAATCTTTTTTCTCGACATTTCGACTTTTTTCTCAAAATTTCTCAAAAACGGATATTTCCCCCTCTACGTTTTGCAAAATACAGTCATTCACACGAACCCGCATAAATAACTCTGTCCTCGTGTAAATAAATCTTGTTCCACTGGCAGATTTTTCTACTTATTTCAAGTGAAAATTTACTTGAAACAGGTGTAAATTGTCAAATAACAAGTTATTTTCTGGTAATGACTCTTTTTTTAAGTGTAATGAGATTTTTTGACGAAAATAAAAGAGACATTTTAACTAGAAATAAGACAAATATTCCTGGTAAGATTTTGACTTTTTGCAGTGTAATCGCTTCATCGTCAAGTTGCTTTTGGGGCCAAAGTGTTTCTGTTTTTTCTCGTGTCTTTGCTGCAGATTTGAATCTTCAACCAAAAGCCTGACTGGACTGTGTTCCGAGTCGGAGACGTTAGCCACGAGTCCGGGATCTCCCACGACGCCGGGATCTCCCACGACGCCGGGATCTCCCGAGACGCCGGGATTTTCTCCGTCCGAGACGTCGGCGCCGCCGACCAGTCTGGCGATCTCCGTGGACGAGGACGACCGGCCGTTGCTGCCGACGAACCCGTTCCGGCCGCACAGTGCAGCAGGTTAACTCGTCTTTTCAAGACGATACTTCACTTTCGTAAAGAAGCAGAACATTTGGCACAGATACCACTCAAAATTCCAAGATGGCGGCCCCTAAAATCTAAGATGTCCGCCCAAAAACGTGCTCTTTCCTTTATAACTCGAAATGCCTTGGTTTTAAGCACCATAAATATATTAAAGTTGAATATAAAGTTGGGTATTGTGGACATTTTGGTACCAGGTACATGTCTGTATCCAATACCGCTCTAGAGATACAGTATATAGAAACTTTTAAATACCCGGAAAAGTGAGAATTTTGTACCACTCAAAATTCCAAGATGGCGGCCCCTAAGATCTAAGACGCCGCCATATTGGATGTAGCAAGACTGCGCTGTAAACTAACCCTAACCCTTTTTTTTCATCCTTTTTTCTCAGTTTTCATTTTTTCCCTCTTTTTTTCATCTTTTTTCCTCTTTTTTATCCTTTTTTCCATCTTTTTTCTGTTTTTTTTTTCTTCATTTTTTCACCTTTTTTTCCTTTTTTTCCCCTCCTTTTTTCCTCTTTGTTCCTCTTTTTTCCTTATTTTCATAAAGCCCCTTTCTACAAAGAAATGTACGTTTTACATCTAATTTATTCATTCACACACTCACAAATTAGTGCAGCAGGTTTACTCATTTTTTCAAGACGATACTAAATTCCAAGATGGCATTCCCTAAAATCTAAGATGTCCGCCCGAAAACGTGCTCTTTCCTTTATAACTCGAAATGCCTTGGTTTTAAGCCCCATACATATATTAAAGTTGAATATAAAGTTGGGTATTGTGGACATTTTGGTACCAAGTACATGTCTGTATCCAATACAGTTCTTGAGATACAGCATATAGAAACTTGTATGGAAAAGTGAGAATTTTGTACCACTCAAAATTCCAAAATGGCGCCCCCTAAAATCTAAGATGTCCCCCTAAAAATGTGCTTTTTCCTTTATAATCCTTTATAATCACTTTGGTAAAGAAGCAGAACATTTGGCACAGATTCTCTCCAAGGTTTACAAAATTCTCACTTTTCCAGGTATATATTTCAAGAATTGTATTGGATAAAGACATGTACTTGGTACCAAAATGTCCACAATACCCAACTTTATATTCAACTTTAATATATTTATGGGGCTTAAAACCAGGGCATTTCGAGTTATAAAGGAAAAAGCAGGTTTTCGGGTATAAGTTTCTATATGCTGTATCTCAAGAACTGTAATGGATACAGACATGTACTTCGTACCAAAATGTCCACAATACCCAACTTTATATTCATCCTTAATATATTTATGGGGCTTAAAACCAAGGCATTTCGAGTTATAAAGGAAAAAGCATGTTTTTGGGCGGACATCTTAGATTTTAGGGGCCGCCATCTTGGAATTTTGAGTGTTATCTTTGCCAAATGTTCTGCTTCTTTACCAAAGTGAAGTATTGTTTCACTAATCTGCTGTACTACAACAATACCAATGATTGCAGCGCCGAAAGAGTAACTTTGCTGCGTTTCTTGGAAAGCAGTAGCGGCGGGATGCTAACGAGCGAAACTGAGGACACGTCCTTCTTTACGGCAGAAAGATTTACGGCGTTTTGGGCTTCGGACGGCGGCAGGAATAACCCGGCGGCGCCAAACGACGACCTGCAAGTGAAACCGTCAAGTCTGACCATCAAACAAGATCCAATTGCTGTAAAAATGAAAAGAAATAGCTTAAACACTGCAAAAACTCCAAATCTTACCAGGAATATTTGTCTTATTTCACAAAATTTTGACTTTTTTCTCGACATTTCGACACTGGCAGATTTTTCTACTTATTTCAAGTGAAAATTTACTTGAAACAAGTGAAAATTGTCAAATAAGTTATTTTTCGGGAAATTACTCTTGTTTTAAGTGTAATGAGATTTTTTGACTAAAAATGAGACATTTTAACTAGAAATAAGACAAATATTCCTGGTAAAATTTTGAGTTAAATTGCAGTGAAATCCTTTATGGCGAAGGGGGTAAATTACAAGTCTTCACTAGAAAAAACGTTACTTTCTATAAATTAATTGCTGTATAAAGACTTTTAAAGATAAATTAATAAAATTAAACTTATTTTAGTGACGTAGTGAATAAAGAGTTTTATAAAAGCGATGTAGAAATTTGTTCATGTGTTTCAGGTAAAGTGCCATACGCTAGTATGTAGCAACACTGCAAAAACTCCAAATCTTAACAAGAATATATGTCTTATTTCAAGTTAAAAATGTCTAATTTTTAGTCAAAAAAATCTCATTCCACTTAAAACAAGTCTCATCACTGGAAAAAACAACAATTTTCACCTGTTTCAAGTAGATTTTCACTTAAAATAAGTAGAAAAATCTGCCGATGGGACAAGATTTTTTTCTCCAGATTTTGACTTTTTTCTCAAAAAGATTTTTTTGCTTGTAATGAGAAGATAAATCTTGTTCCACTGGCAGATTTTTCTACTTATTTCAAGTCAAAATTTACTTGAAACAGGTGAAAATTGTCAAATAACAAATTACTTTTCTGGTAATTACTCTTGTTTTAAGTTTAATGATATTTTTTGACTAAAAATGAGACATTTTAACTAAAAATAAGACAAATATTCCTGGTAAGATTTTGAGTTTTTGCAGTGCAGAGAATATTTGAGAGCAGAAAAATTTCAATGGTGCCTTTTTTTTAGTAAACGCTTCTGAAATAATACGGCAAACTGGGCTAAATATCAGCGTCCCAACGTTTTGTAAATTTGATGTGCATGTTGTGAAAGAATAATGAGCATGTTGCCGTTTCACACTGAAAAAACTCAAAATCTTACCAGGAATATTTGTCTTATTTCTAGTTAAAATGTCTCATTTTTAGTCAAAAAATCCCATTACACTTAAAACAAGACTCATTACTGGAAAAAACAACAATTTTCACATGTTTCAAGTAGATTTTCAATTAGAATAAGTAGAAAAATCTGCCAGTGGAACAAGATTTTGTTGCACTGCAAAAACTCAAAATTTTACCAGGAATATTTGTCTTATTTCTAGTTAAAATGTCTCATTTTTAGTTAAAAAAAATCTCATTACACTTAAAACAAGAGTCATTACCAGAAAAATTACTTGTTATTTGACCATTTTCACCTGTTTCAAGTCAATTTTCACTTGAAATTAGTAGAAAAATCTGCCAGTGGAACAAGATTTATCTTTGCATTACAAGCAAAAAAATCTTGTTCCACTGGCAGATTTTTCTACTTATTTCAAGTGAAAATTGACTTGAAACAGGGGAAAATTTTAGTTTTTTTTCCAACATTTCAAATTTTCTCGACATTTCGATTTTTTTCTCAAAATTTCGACTTTTTTCTTGACAAGTTATTTTTCTGGTAACGACTCTTGTTTTAAGTGTAACGAGGTTTTTGACTAAAATGAGACATTTTAACTAGAGATAAGACAAATATTCCTGGTAAGATTTTCAGTTTTTGCAGTGCTCACTTTTACGACGTGGAATAACCTTTTTTTTTTTTTCTTTTTCTGAATATTTTCTGAATATTTGTGATCAAGTTTCTAAAAACAGTCGATGTTCTGCCCCATCCGTGTTTTAATGGTTTCTGTATTCTGTATTTTATATTTAAATTATGTTATTTATTGTCATTTTTTATTGATAATTTGAGTTAGTCTATACATTTATACTTAAAGATGATTTAAAAGTTGAAAGCTTTATTGCTCTTCTATCCTAATGCTTGGTATCACTAAAAATAAAAATAGCCGCTTGCATATTTTGTCGCTTATATGATTAGTTTCACTTAGAATGTATTATATTATATTATAATATGTTATTAGATCTAGGAGTGAATTAAGATAAATACACCATGAAAACCTGCAGTTGTTGTTTCTCATTTAATACTAAGAAACTGGGTGTTTTGTGAAAGTCGAGAATGAGAAAAAAGTTGAAATGTCAAGACAAAAGTCGAAATGTTGAGATTAAAAAGGAAAGGAAAAAGGGAGAAAAAAAGGAAAAAAAGAAGAAAGGAGAAAAAAGGGAAAAAAGAACAAAAAGGAAAAAGAGAAGAAAAAAAGGAAGAAAAGAAGAAAAAAAAGGTCAAACATTTTTTTTAAACCTCCAGGAGCCACTAGGGCGGCGCTAAAGAGCTGCGGGTTGACGAGCCCTGGTGTAAGGGAAAGTCAGAAAGTAAAAAAACTATAAATAAGCCTAAGGAAGAGGAGGGGATGAATCATAATCCCAACCCGGTAATCCTAATCCTAACCGGTAATCCTAATCCTAACCTGGTAATCCTAACCCCAACCCGGTAATCCTAATCCTAACCTGGTAATCCTAATCCTAACCTGGTAATCCTAATCCTAACCCAGTAATCCTAATCCTAACCCGGTAATCCTAATCCTAACCCGGTAATCCTAACCCCAACCCGGTAATCCTAATCCTAACCTGGTAATCCTAATCCTAACCCCAACCCGGTAATCCTAATCCTAACCCGGTAATCCTAACCCCAACCCGGTAATCCTAATCCTAACCTGGTAATCCTAATCCTAACCTGGTAATCCTAAACCCAACCCGGTAATCCTAATCCTAACCTGGTAATCCTAATCCCAACCTGGTAATCATAATCCTAATCCTAACCCCAACCTGGTAATCCTAATCCCAACCTGGTAATCCTAATCCTAACCTGGTAATCCTAAACCCAACCCGGTAATCCTAATCCTAACCTGGTAATCCTAATCCCAACCTGGTAATCATAATCCTAATCCTAACCCCAACCCGGTAATCCTAATCCTAACCTGGTAATCCTAATCCTAACCTGGTAATCCTAAACCCAACCCGGTAATCCTAATCCTAACCTGGTAATCCTAATCCCAACCTGGTAATCATAATCCTAATCCTAACCCCAACCTGGTAATCCTAATCCTAACCCGGTAATCATAATCCTAATCCTAACCCCAACCCGGTAATCCTAATCCTAACCTGGTAATCCTAATCCTAACCTGGTAATCCTAAACCCAACCCGGTAATCCTAATCCTAACCTGGTAATCCTAATCCCAACCTGGTAATCATAATCCTAATCCTAACCCCAACCTGGTAATCCTAATCCTAACCCGGTAATCATAATCCTAATCCTAACCCCAACCCGGTAATCCTAATCCTAACCCTAACCTGGTAATCCTAATCCTAACCCCAACCCGGTAATCCTAACCCTAACCTGGTAATCCTAACCTGGTAATCCTAATCCTAACCTGGTAATCCTAATCCCAACCCGGTAATCCTAACCCTAACCTGGTAATCCTAACCCTAACCTGGTAATCCTAATCCTAACCTGGTAATCCTAATCCTAACCCGGTAATCCTAACCCTAACCTGGTAATCCTAACCCTAACCTGGTAATCCTAACCCTAACCTGGTAATCCTAACCCTAACCTGGTAATCCTAACCCTAACCTGGTAATCCTAACCCTAAACGGTAATCCTAATACTTATGGGTATTGTTTGAAAAGTTCATATTAAAAAATCTTAAAAGCTCTAATGAAAATGTATATGAACAAATAAATATAAAAAAATGTTGTTTTTTTTTAAAGTTCATGGTTTAAAAGATGTTAAAAGGAGTAAAAATATATATGAATAAATCAATAAATATATAACAAAAAATATATTTCATTCATGGGGTTAAAATTGTACGGAAGAGTATCAGGGCCAGGCAGGAGAAAAAATCTTTGAGAGGGGAAGATTTATTTTTATTGTGCACTTCGAGAAAAAAGTCGAAATGTCGAGATTTATGTTGAAGTACAATTTCGAGGAAAAAGTCAAAATTTCCGGAATAAAGTTGAAATTTTGTGAATAAAGTCGACATTTCGAGAATAAAGTTGAAATACAATTCGACTTTTTTCTCGACATTTCGACTTTTTTCTCAACATTTCGACTTTTTTCTCGAAGTTCATAATGAAAAAAAATCTTCCTCCTCTAAAAGATTATTTTTATTTCTTTCCTGCCTGGCCCTGATACTCAATAAAATTGTGAAGAAGAAATTATGCAGAATATTTGAAAAGCTCATGTAAAAAGGTTAAAAAGTGCAAACTGAAAACAGAAGGTACAGAAGGTAGAGGGGGCGGGGCCAGAGGGGGCGGGGCCGGTAGGGGGCGGGGCCAGCAGGAGCATATAAAAGGCAGAGCCAGCAGGAGAAGCTCATTCTGCTGCCGCTGCCGGGGAGAGAACATCTCTAAAAGCAAAAATAATAATTTAATTTTCTTTTGTTTACTGGCACACTTCTTTTATCTACTTTTTTATTAGAAGGTAGGAGAAAGAAAATAAAAACATAAAAAAAATCCTTTTTAATTTTTTTTGGTTTGGTTTTGATTTTTATTTTATTATTTCTTTTCACTGACTCGGTTATCCTTTCCCATTTTGGGATTGCGTCCTTAGTTTTTTCATTAAGGAAATAATATGGATGAAGATTGGAGAGATAAGATCTGATTCAATGTTAAAACTAATTCATACAATAAAACTCCAGAATACATTGAAACTCAGTTAATTGTTTTTTCTTTTAAATGCTGGATAAATACAAACAAAAAATTCTCAGTCAATAAAAATGTCATAGACATTACAAAATTACCTTTTAGAAAGAACCTTAAAATAGAATGTTTTTATTTTACTTGACTTTAATATTTAAGGCCAATTTTCTGTAACCCAAGATCCGGTGACGGAGCAGCAGGAGGAGCTTCCATGAATATATTATTATATTAATATATATTATATTCATTCTGCTCTCGCTCCTCGGACGGTGCAGATTTATTTAATTAAAAAAATATTTTTATTTATTTCTCATTAAAATAAGTTAATTCCTTTTATGTTTTTATAAAAGTTATTAAGTTTGTTTCACAACCTCAAATAGAGTATTTATTTCCTTCTTTTTGGAAAGCACTTTTTTAATCTCCTTGAAATTATTTTTTGTTTATTTGATTTGTTATTTAGTCGTTTATTTTTTGTTTGTTTCTTAATTATTAAATTGTACTCTTTACCGTTATTCATATATCCGATCATTTTTCTTTTGTGTAAATTCTTTGTAATTTTCATTTATTTCTATCATCTATAGATTTCTAACTGCTCATTTGTATATTTTGTTCTTATAAGTATGATATTAAATTTTATGATAACTATAAGTGGAATCACCTTATAAGCTCTTTGAGTCTCCGCCTCTTCCTGCACTTTAATTTGCAAAGTTGTTACATTTATTTGTGTAATTTTTAACTGCAAATAAACTAAAAAAAAATAATCTAAATCTATATGTATATTTTATTCATTGGTGATTTCATTTGAACATTTGTTTCTTTGTGTCTTTGCCTGAAGAAAACTCTTAAAAGAGTTGAAACGTTGCGTTGAGGCACACGTTTATTTGAGTTGGCACACATTTGTTTTATTGATTATTAATCACTTTTTTCATTTTCCTAATTATTTTCTATAAAAAATCCTAATGGTGATGAATGAGTGAAGGATTAGAATGTGCCCGGACAGACCGGACACCTCGTGTCTACGAGGACGGGTTCCTTTTCCTAACCCTAACCTGAATCCCATTGGTCTAAAACAGCAACAGCGGCTCTTTAGCGCCGCCCTAGTGGCTCCTGGAGCTTTTTAGGAAATGTTTCACCTTTTTTTCTTCTTTTTTTTCTTTTTTTCTTTTTTTTTCTATTTCTTTTCCTCGACATTTCCATACAAAAACTATTGGAGGAGCACGATGGGACAGGAGAGACTGAGTGGACTGGCCATGTTGTCCATAGAAAATGATCGAGTGAGGACATTGGCTATACAGCACATAGTGGATGAGTTCAAGGAGCGCAAGACGTCGCGTGCCCTTCAAATATGAGTAAGCCTGGGACATTAAACTGCATTAATACAGAATTAAGGCGAGTGGGTTTCAAAATTATGTCAGGGTCCGACGTTATATAGCCTATATATATATATATATATATATATATATATATATATATATATATATATATATATATCACTGACAGGTGATCACAGGTGTCACTGACGCTGCAGCGCACGTCTCCACCTGTGACAGCCTGCACAGGTGGAGACGGTTCAGTGATAATAATGTTATAATCAGACACATAGCTGCACATCTTCTCAGGAGGAAGTGCTGAGAAAAAAAACTCACACTGATTCATTTACTTTTTATTCATGAACTACGCCAAAACTGAACATCTTCATTGGGTTTAAAGGGCCCGGTCCTTTGCCCTGCCCCCCCGGCCTCTGACTCGTTCCGCTACTGCCATAGGTTCAATGTGGTGTTGTTTTTTCAAATTTAAAACCCAAAACAATGACTATTTCTCAACAAATGTAGAAACATTTTTGGTATATTATGAGTGAAATGTTCATCTATCCTTCAGTACAATCAAGCCACATTTAATGCATATGTTAACAGGTATTAAAATAAACACACATCTGACACAAAGAAGTTATTCATGGGTATCAGTCACGTGACATTTTTTGTTGTCAGCGCCATCTTGAGGACCGACCGGGGACCTTCACGTCGCGCAGCCAATATGACGTCTCACCTAATAACTCACTTAACTCCCGAAGAACAGCAACGGTATCTACAGAAAATTGACACTTTAGGTTTCGATCCGTATCTAATATCTAATCAATTACTGACTCCACTCCAGTCTGCCAAAAACCTGCCAGATTTGTCGTTTGCGGACATTTATATCTACCTGGTCCACAATCCTTCTCCATACACCGGCAAAGCTCTCAAAGCTTTTAAAAGTACCGAAGCTTACCGACAGCCAACCGTGCAACTGAAATGCTCTGTACATCACATCCGTCACACATCAGCCAAGATGTACATGCAAGTAAACATAAATATAGCTACAGGTGAAGGTCAGAAAATTAGAATCTGGTGTAAAAGTTAATTTATTTCAATAATTCAACTTACAAGGTGAAACTAATATATTACATAGTCTCATTACATGCAAAGCAAGATATATTAAGCCTTTATCTGTTATCATTTTGATGATTGAATTGTTTAATGATTTAATAAAATATTCTAATTTTTTGAGATTTTTTATTTGGGCTTTTCATAAACTGTGAGCCATAATCATCAAAAATATAATAAATAAAGGCTTGGAATATATCACTTTGCATGCAGTGGGAAATAATGTATCTAATATATTTGTTTCACCTTAGTTGAATTTACTGAAACAAATGAAGTGACATGACATTAATAAATAACAAAGAACCAACACATGTTGCTGTCTTTAATATATCCTCTCCTTTATTTTGTTCATTACTGTTAGTTCGTTGTTCCTGTGTGTGACAGACGTGCATCATGGGACAATTGTGAAATACAGAATAAACTGCGTTCCGTTTTGGTTCAATACGGAACGCAACTTTTAATTCCCGTAACAATTCTGTATTTCAAGGGACGGGTGGGTAGCCTGGTTATTTACCCGAAACAAAGTGCTCACTGCAAAGTGTGTAGTGCTCTGTAGGAGTCCAGTGGTCCCTCCTGATAGCAGCAAACCATTTCTCTCCACGCTCAGTGTTTTTGGGGACATTATAAAAGTTCAATCCCGTTTTTTTAGACTTATTGTTGTCGCATCCCACGGCACAACAGATAGACGGCATGTTGCAAGTCGGTCCTCAAGATGGCGCTGCGAGTACTGTGTGACGTCACATGATATCCATGAATAGCTACGTCAAAAACTTACCAGAGAGAAACACCTCTTCTGTTGAACTGAAACGCACTTAGAATAAATGAAAGCAAACGGTTGTCAAATGTAATGAAGGTTTAGCCTCTGTCCAAAATGTATCTGTATGGATCTGAAGTTCAGAATCAGAACGTTGCATCTCTAGTTTGAAAATAAACTGGTAGTAGCACGTACTATTAAGAACGCACACGGCGATTCCCGCCGTTGGGAGGGGGGAGTTGTTACCATGGTAACCTGTCACAGCAGCAGCAGCACCGCTCCGCTCTTTCCCGTTTATTCTGGCCGAAACAAGATGACATTATATAATATTATTAAATACGAACATTATAATATAAATATTATATAATAATATTATTATACTTAATATTATACTTATGACATATACTATCACTTAGCAACCAAACGCCGCTGCATTGCATTGTGGGAAGTTTCTGCTCGGCTAGTGTCCATCAATCCCGTCCTATAATACATCCATGATCACTATATTGACTTTATGTACAACAACACGGGTAATCGATTATTGGAGGACATCAAATCCAACATCTGTTCAATATACATGGTATAACTCTGCAGGAAACGGTCAATGTTCAAGACTAGATTACTGGTTGATTTCAGGTGAGCTATGCAATGATATCTCAAGTTGTGAGATTTCAGCCGCCCCGCTCACAGACCATTGCATGATTAGTCTAACTTTATTAACATCTAAGCAACATCAGAATTCTCCAAATATTTGGAAGTTTAACAATGATTTACTACAGAATGTTAGATTTTGTGATCAAGTGAAGACAACATTACTGAATTAAAGTCACTACAGACCCAGTTAGACGACATGTATACAGCAAAGGCAAATGGAGCTTATATTAGATCAAGAGCTAGATGGATCGAAAAGAGTTTAGCATATTTTTTTGGACTGGAAAAACAAAGACAGACTAAGAGAAAAATAAGTAGCAAAAATAAGTAATAATAAATAATTATTTAATAATAAATAAGTAGTAAAAATAAGTAGCAAAACCACCTGAGAAGGGGTGGAATCAAAGAATGGTGCGCATGGACACGCGTCGGCTGCCGCTCAAGGCTGATTTATGGTTCCGGGTTACACCAACGCAGGGCCCGTACCCTACGGCGACGCTCTAACGCGGAACCATAATTCAGGCTTCAGTCCTCCTCGGTACTCGACGCGACGGCGGTTCCTCCGGCCTTCCGTTCCGCCTCTGCGGCGCAACTCTCCCGGGAGCTGCGGCTCCTTCTCGGTATATTCACGCGCCCCCCTTCCTTCCCGTCCGCCTCATGGTTCCGCGTTAAATCGACGCACACCTTACGCCGTAGGCTACGGCGTAAGGTGTGCGTCGCCGCGTAACCTACGCCGTAACTCTGCGCCGGTGTAACGCGGAACCATAAATCATCCCCCGCTGTGCTGTTCTTTCATTTGTAGCGAGTAACGACGTGTCCAATTTTAAATGTAGCGGATTAAAAGTACGATTTTTTTTTTCCTTGAAAATGTAACGAAGTAAAAGTAAAAGTACAGAAAAATGAAAGTATCAATAAAAGTTGTTCCGGTTTTTTTCAAATCCCCCCGGACAGGGTGTAGGGAGAGTGGACGAGGAATAACTCAGCTTTTCTCTTTTCTTTGTTTTTATTTTCTTGAAATTAATGTACTGCTTCTGTGGCAACAAGACGTACATTTGGGTTGTAGCAGGTTATAAACCTGTGAAAAGAAATGAAATCCAAGTACAACGTAGTTAATTACCTCAAACATAATCATATAATCATTAACAACAAAAAGCAATAACCGTCGTCATCATTATTGTCATCATCCGTCATAATTAAATACAATTAAATGGGGATTTACAAATACAAAATAAATTGCTTTGCACTTTTGCAAGTAAACACAAAAAGTTAATCTTATGTCATAAATTAATTTCATCTTAAGTTTTGAGCCGCGATGTTCATTCATAACTTAAACGGCGTGCTCCGCCACACCCACAAACACACACATTCCCAGGTGCCGACAGCGCGACAGCGCAGCGGCGCATCATCAGCACAGCAACCATGTCACACACAAGTGATCGCAGCCGCGAGATGCGGATCCAGCACAGCAAGTATAAACAAAACCCGTCACATTAATAAACGGAGCTCTTACCAGTACCGCATCACTCTCCCGACAATTTTACGTCACCGCACGGATCGCTTCCGCTTATGGCGCAACCGGCGGCACACAGCTGATTAATAATGACATCACACCGTGGACCACCCACCTTACACCCCGCTCCTCCCACTGTGATTTATTGGAAGTGATTTATAACTTAACAAAAGTACAAATTCTCAAAAATCTTACTTATGTACAATAACGAAGTACTTGTACTTCGTTACTTTACGCCACTGTGTAGGAGTTGGCTATCAAGTAGCTCTAGCGGCTGGCAGCTGGGTTTATCACCTAACACACGGTCCAGCTCGTTGTAAAACGGGCAAGTTATGCGACCACGACCGCTTCGCTGATTTGAATCCTTAGCTTCTTTGAACTTAGCTATCAGGCTCTTTATTTTCCTCTGGCACTGCAGCCACGTCCTTCTGTAGCCGCGCTCGCACATTTCTTTTGAAATGCTCTCAAATACGGACCGGTTACAATAACACCCCTCTAATTTAGCTTGTATAGTCGTGTCCCCCCAAATACTTATACGGTCCAAGACCTCACTGTCCCTCCCCTGATTAGCTCCGTCGCCGCTATCCTCCATGTTTGTCTTGACCTTTTCCGATCTCTTCCGAGTGACTCCCGCCCTGCCAGCGCAGGATTACGACAACGGTCGCTCTCAAGTGACGTCAAAGTCGCATTAATTCCGACCTGAGGTCGCATTGAAAACATCAGACCTGAATCTGATTTAGAACCACATATGGAAGACCTGAATCTGATTTAGAACCACATATGGAAGACCTGAATCTGATTTAGAACCACATATGGAAGACCTGAATCTGATTTAGAACCACATATGGAAGACCTGAATCTGATTTAGAACCACATATGGAAGACCTGAATCTGATTTAGAACCACATATGGAAGACCTGAATCTGATTTAGAACCACATATGGAAGACCTGAATCTGATTTAGAACCACATATGGAAGACCTGAATCTGATTTAGAACCACATATGGAAGACCTGAATCTGATTTAGAACCACATATGGAAGACCTGAATCTGATTTAGAACCACATATGGAAGACCTGAATCTGATTTGAAAAGATCAGATTCCATATGAGTCACATATGAGCAAAAAATCGGATTTGGGTCACTTGGGAACTGCTGTGTGAACGCAGTCTTTGTCTCTCCCACGGTAGGATGTCGCCCTCTGTCAGACTGTAACTCTACATCAATCTGATCTTCAACCATGGTGTTGTATTGCAAGACCTTTTCGTGAAGCTGCTTCTTCAGCTCTTTCATTTTCTTCCTCTTTCTTTGTCTTGTGTGGTTGCTATCTGCAAAGTGAAACAAAAGAGAAACGGTGTCAGAATGTTTGTTATTTTTCATGTGTAATTTAAATAACTTAATTTGACAACAAACCATGTTGACGAAACAGATCATTCTTCTTGTGCAAAAGAGTCACAGAGATGTTCTCAATTTCCAACCTCAAGTCTTCAATGCACCCTGGAGTGTAGACTCTCTAAATATGAGAAACAAAACATTTTACAGAATACAATCAGAGTTGGTCTCACTTTCAACATATACACGAATCCGGCGACCGGTTTGTGTGTGTCTCCATCTTGCTGCGGTGACAGGTGTCAATCAATCATGATGCTGTTATTGTAAGCTGATGCTCTACAGCATCATTATAGCTGGATTGATGATGTTAGACAGTCCTCCCATAACTAATGAAGGAATCTTCAATTAATGCTGATGTTCATTTATAAATAATGATTTGTTTGAGCGATAAGCAGGAAAGAATAGAGGAATAGGGAGATAAGGGTGTGTATGATTAAACACTGTAATATAGCATACGTTACGTGTGCTGACGTTAGCAAGCTAGCAGCGCGACATTTAATCATTACAAAGCAACAACAACACCTGTTTATGCTTTGTTTTATTTGAGGTATCCAAGAATATTTTATTGATCGCGTCCGATGACCAAAAAAACCTCAATTCCAGGTCTCTGATTGAAGGGCTTTGACCGTATTGACCGTACTGTTTTCATTTGGGACCAAGTCCTTTCTGTGGATGTTTTGTTTCCACCTCTGGGAACACCTTGGTCCTCGTTCACGCCCAGGAAATCTCTGTAATCCGTCCGGTCTGGCACAAGGACAGTCTTCGTTCGGTAATGGACTGTGTGTTTTGCATAACGTTTTTTTCCAGATTTGTAATTTTCCACTGCTGTTTGAACAGCCAAGAACGGCACAAGTCCTCCCCGAATTCCCAGACATTTTAAACTTAAAGCACTCCACTTTTGGGGACCCTTTCATTCAAAAGCGCTGAAATACAAATCCATCAAGAGCCTGGCAGGAGCCGCCACCGCAGTAACGGCCGCTCCACTTCCGGTTTTTGCTGGATTCGTGTATAGCCACTTTCTATTGTGTGTGTGTAACCCCTCGTTCACACTGAAAGCGTCACGGGCGTCCCGACGCCAGCATCTCGCCGCTTGGTGCATTCACACTGAAAGCGTCAGTGCCTGCAGCGGGGCGGGGGTGGGCGGGGCTAAAGCTGCAGTGGGCGGGGTTTCAAGCTGCGCTGCAGAACTGAAGGGAACAGTGGGAACAGCCTACACATATAGCTGCACATCTTAATTTTCCTATTTCACCATAGATCACACTTTGGGAAGCCTTCTTTATATCTTAGCGTTATTTCCGCGTAGATAAGAGTGAGTTTGATGCTCCTTAACAAGTTTGGTCCGCGGATCAACATCAACGCCAGAGCTCTTGCTCCCGGTGAACCATAAATCCTCCTAGGCTGATTTATGGTTCCGCGTCACACCAACGCAGAACCTACGGCGTAGGGTACGCGGCGACGCACACCGCACCATAATTCAGGCGAAGCTGCAGTCTGTGCGGTGAACACTGACACACCGGGTCGGAGCGGATTTAGTCATGATGTTTAAACTGTGTTTTGTGATTAATAAGCACGGGTTTTAATTATTTTTCGTTGGATCAATGTAGCAAATAAAATGGTTGGACCATCCAGCTCCTCACCCATCAGATACGTGTTTCACATGAGCAGTTCAGGTAAAACGGCAGTCAAACCAGCAAAAATGTCATTTTGCTGGATGAAATATATTCATTCCTGATAAAATAAGTGTGTTAGTGCACAGCTCTGCTCCTGTACGCATGTGAATCAGTGTACGTTTCTACATGAAAGTACAATCTGCATTGAGAGTTCTCGCTTCGGGAATTCCGGTGTGTGATTGGACGACGCCTCGGCGTCAACGCTGCTCATTTGCATAAAGTTCAGATTTTTCAACTTTCAAATTGACGCGCCGCTCCCGCCGGTCCCGCCGCCTCCGCCGCCCCTCGACGCCCGTTTTTCATAGACAATGAATGGCAGCCAGACGCCTATGACTCCCGTGACGCTTTCAGTGTGAACGCAGGGTAAAGGTAGTCATTAACAGATGTGTGTATAAAGAGACATCAAAGTACTGAACATATTTGACCTGTGACTGCCCATCCCATCACACTCTGCAGTTTCTCCTGATCAAGGTTGTTCCTTCATGATGTTGCTGAGGCTGCAGCTTCTACCTTTGCCCTCTCTGATCTTTTGAAGAGAAAAAAAGTGAGAATGAAAGCTCGTGTAACACAGGGGTATTGGAAGGCTATTTTTGAAGCTCTCTCCACGGTGTTAGCGGTTAAAACCGACCCAAACCCTCTGATGTCTATATTTGGGATTATTCCTGATGGGATGAAGCTACCTGTAGGGGGACACAAAGTAATCACTTTTACCACCCTTCTGGCACGCCTGGTACTGTTGGGGTGGAAGGAGGCCGTCCCCCCCTCAGTTTCCCACTGGATAAGGGATGTGCTGTCAAATCTGAAACTGGAGAAAATCAGGTATACACTACGGGGCTCTGAAAAGAAGTTGTTTAAAGTGTGGAGACCTTTTTTGATAAACCCTCCACACAAGTGCAGTAATTAATTAGACCCTCCAGGAATCTGCAAAGAAAAAGTTTAAATTCCGCGGAGAGGAATTCTTGATTCCGCGGCTTGAAAGTTAATATTCTGCGGGCATTCAAAAATATATATTTTTAATGTAAAAATTAGGTACATTTTTACCAAAACACTCTAAAACTGTAAAACAGTGTGTAACATACTATTACTGGTTATAAAATAATGAACATCAACATTTTCTTTGTCCCACTTTGGTATATTTATTTGCAACGAAAAGAAAAGGCCATTTGCAGTAAAAATAAAAATATAAAATGCTGACACTTGCTCTGTGAAATGCAGTATAGTACTGTTCCCTGAACACTGGGAAAACCAGTGTTCAGGGAACAGTACTATTTGTCTTCGGAAGTGGGGATTTCCCAGTTCCCAGTCGGAATTTTCAACTGGAACGCCCCTTGAAGTGGGATTTCCTACTGGGAAAGTGGGAGAAGCTTCACCACCCCCGAGTTACCATTCCAAGATGGCTGCCATTCCCAGTTCCCAGTTCCGACTTCCGAGGTAAATGGAACGCGGCATTTGACTTACTGGGCACCGGACGGAGAAATCGCTCCATAACTGAAGGTTTTCTTTATGCTGTATGTAGTAATGTCTCCCCATATCTACAGTATGTAGTTAATAGTTTAAACTTTACTTTATGTCTCCGTGGAAGCCAAGGACCGATGCTGGTGACTGTTTGTTTCCTTATCCGGCTAGTGTTACTACGTATGTGCGACATCTAGCGGCCGGGATGAAAATTACATGTAAAAAAAGTGATTTTTCTGCACCAGACATTGAAATCCACGGAAGGTCTGTAAATCCACGGACAGCCGTGAAATCTGCGGAAATTTCCGCGATCGCGGAATCTCGGATTCCTGGAGGGTCTAATTAATCTCAGTCAGATACCCGTATGGGGTTGCTGGCGTCTCAGGCCTTGTCATGCTGCTTCTACAGTCAGTTTTAGTCTTTAATTGTACTTTATTTCACTAAGCACCTTGTATAAATTGGTTTCTCACTCTTGACATTTTTGTTATACAAACGTATGTTGTAAAATTTCACTAAGTAGAGTAAGCCTAACATCATTGAGTGACAGCAGGGGTAGGGGGAGTTCGTTGTGGGGAGGGAATGTTTAATGTTTTGTTTATGTGCAAGTGAAAATCAATAAAAAGAACTATGCAAGAAAGAAAGCTCCATGTAACGCCAAAATGCAAAAACCACCAGTTTGAATAAAGCTCTCAGTACGGGCACGCAGGCGGTCCAGTGGTTAGATCGATGCCGCGTACGCAGCGGACCCCGGTTTGAATCCCGGCCGGGGGTCTTTGCAGCAGGTCATTCCCCCTCTCTCTCCCATTATTTACTGTCATTGAACTTTCAAATAAATAAAGGTATCTGTGCCAAAACAAACCCTCTGCTTCCTCTTAAAAATAACCATGCTTTGGCTATAAGTTCCTTCAGCATTAAAGGCTGCCAGACAGGTGGTGGTTTGGCCTTCTCACCTGAGCAGACCTCCATGCATGGCTGTCCAACTTGTCCAACCACTTTAGTAGATGAGACGGGTCTTGGAGACCAGTCTCATCACAATTCCAGAGGTGAGATGGAATTACCCTCAAGACCAAGGGTGGCGAGCAAGTTCTCCTACACCTTGAACCACCGGCTGATCACTGGGTTGTTGAGGTTAAGGTTTACTTTATTAATCTCCCACGGGAGAAATTGGTCTCGGAGTAGAGGCCACGAAGCTGCAGTACAGACAGACACAGACGGCACATTATTAACCCCAACAACACCATCAACATTAACGAAGACATGTGCAGCACTTGCAACAGCACTGTATAAATCAACAAACACTTGCAAATTGTTAAAAGATTATGCTAGCATCATCGGTCTTTTTAGCTTTACTGTACAAGATCACATAATCAGTTGTTAAAGGGGACCTATTATGGCATTTAATGTATATTTTAAACAGGCCTTGAATGTCTTAAAAACAATCTAAAGCTTGTTTTTTCTACATAAATCATAAATCCAGCCTGTGGGCCCTGTCACTAGTTTTACCGCTTCTAACCTCTTTTTCTGCGCCTCATTTTTAGGGAAGGGGGGGGTATGATAATGAGGCTCTGTGCTGATTGGCTCCCTGAATGACGTGTAGCAGGGGAGGAGAATAAACCTGCTCCGCCAGAGCAGCCCGAGCCTGTAAATAAATCCCAACACTGAATTTTCACAAATGGAAACCTTATTGTTAAAAAAATAAAATATGAGTTGTATATAAATAACATTTATGCACTATTTAAGCCGGATCTGCCCGGCGGATGCTGAACGCTGGCCCCGGAGCCACGCCGGGCGCCCGGGAGCAGCGCTGCTGGAGCAGCGCGCATCACAGCGGATTTAACGGGGGAATCTGACCGGTTCCCACCGGCCGGGACCGCAGGAACCCGCCTGGACCGGTAGCAGGGACTCCCGGGGACCGACAGGCGGAATTTCAGCCGGATCTGCCCGGCGGATTCTGCGCGACGGGCGCTGCAACTCCACGGCGGGCGCACAGATTAGCTCCGGAGCGCATCCGCGGCGCATCGCCCGTTACCGGGGATCAAACCGACAGATTTGGCTGAAAATCTCGGAGGGTGAAGCTGGTCCAGCCTGGGACAGACCCCCGAGGACCCAGCTCCCAAACCACCCGGGAACCTGGATGATTTAACCCGGATCCGCTCCGCCGCGGCGCCGTGTCCGACTGGCTCAATGAAAGCACCGCTCCAGCAGCGGAGAGAGCTGGTTGTGGGCGTGGTTTCAGCAGTGGAGGCTGAACCTATGGAGATGAGCGCCTATGGTGACGTCACCATAGGCGCAGATTCAGAATGGCTCAAAAAAAGGTCACGTGACACTGGGGGACTCTGTAAGGCGGGGGTCAGAGACCCTGCAGAATTCCATGGTATTTTGTCTCCCCTGTGCTGGCAGGGTGAGGGGAGACCACTTTATATATGTTAAAACAAGAAAAAACCTGTTTTTCATATTAGGTCCCCTTTAACCAATCCACATGGGCCGGCTTCTCTCAGCCTCCTATCTTCCCCCCCAACCATTCGGGGGAGCTTATTAATAAGTTTGATTGATTGTGGAATGAAGGAGTGCTTGAGGCCTGCAGCCCTGGCAGCTGACAGAACTTCAGGCTTCTGCATCCCAAGTCCCGGGTTACGCTTTTTGAAGTTCTGGAACCAGTAGTACCCTACACAACCTTGATCTGGTTCTGTGCACACTGGAAGGCCAGCTGCTGAACATCCATCTTGGTGAGCCATGATTTTTAACAATGAAGCAGCTCCTTCTCTGCTGTTTTCTTCCATACTTCGTTGTCACCTGGATTTTGTATTTTGTCTCCAATCAAAACTGGTAATCTCAGCAAACACCAATTCTGAACAGCATGTCCCCCAAGTTTTTCTTTTTTTTTGAAACTTTTTTTTTATTTAGGTTTTGGTTGAGCAGGTAAGGTCACTTTGGGCATCAAGGAATACATTGTTACAATACCAAGTACATACAGCATATTGTTACTACTCATGAATGTCACAGGTCATACAGGTGGCATAATCAAGAGTCTCTGTTCCCACCGATCCAGTCCTCATTGTCTCAAGTGTCCATATTTATGAGAATTATATAGATGATAGATTGAGCAGTAAAGGAGAAAAAAAAAAAAAAAAAAAAAGGGCAATACAAATATGAAAATAAAAACAGGTTCACAAAGTTGACATGGAACAAAAGCAACATCTGTCCTTCATTCAGTCCCACAAACTGCCAATCCCCATGTGTAGGTTCCATTTCTGCCAATATTTGTTAAATTTGTCTTTACATAGTCTGATGGAGAAGGTAAGTTTTTCCATTTCATAAATATTTTGAACGATGGCTGTCCACTCTCCTTTGGTAGGCGGGTTTTTATTCAGCCATTTTTTAGTTATTGCTTTTTTCCCTGCTATCAGCAGTATCTTGAGAAGATACTTGTCTGGTGTGGTAAAGTCTTCTGGTATGTTACTCAAGTAGATGATTGTGAATTCGTGTTCGATCTCAAAGCACATTATTAGTTTAATTTCCGCTACAATGTCCAGCCAGAATTTTTGTATTTTTGGACATTCCCAAAATATATGGAAGTGGTCAGCCATCGTTCTATTACATTTCCTCCAGCAGTTCCCTGACTCTGGTGTCCCATTTTGTAGGCTTGTTATCTTTGGTGTAATAAAGAATCTAATCACGTTTTTCCATGCGAATTCTCTCCATGTACCGGAACTGGTAGTTGTGGACAACACAGAGCAGACATTGAACCAGTCCTCCTCCGTTATGGATATATTTGCCTCCTTTTCCCACTTATTTTTGACATAAAATGTAGAATGGTCTCTGGCAGACTGTAGGACCGAATACAGTTGTGATACTAGTTTTTTTGTAGATCTACCTGTATAGGCCTCAGTGACTACATTGATGAGATCTGTGTTAGGGTTTTCCATTTGTATGTTTTTATCATAGTGGTGCCTTAGTTGTAAATATCTATAAAAATCCTGTTTCTCTAAACCATATTTGTCTATGAGGTATTGGAAGCTCTCCAGGCGTGTGCTGGACGAGATCCGACAATATGTTGTGATACCATACCAAGTCCATTGTTTGAATCTAGCATCCATTTTGGCGGGTGCAAAGTCTGTGTCGTACGCTAGCCATCTCAACCTCCGTATTACGCGTTCCAGTTTTTGTTCCTTGCATTCCTTAAACCAGATATTCAGTGGGACCTTCGTCCAATTACTTAATTGTCCTGCGTGTGTTCTCATGAGGGTTCTATCTCCCACCAGTGCCTGGAGGGGGACATCCAATTGATTTATTTCTATTTCTTTCCATCTAGCCTCATATTCAGGGTTACACCAGCATATTAAGTATCGTATTTGTGCTGCTTTATAATAGTCTTCTAAACATGGGAGTGACATGCCACCCTCATCTTTAGGTAGTTGTAGTGTTTTGAAGCGCACTCTGGGCTTCTTACCCTTCCAAATGAACCTAGATAATGCTCTGTTCCAATTGTCAAATTGTTTCTTTGGTATTTCTAGTGGTAAAGACTGAAAAAAGAAGAGTAACCTTGGCAGGATGTTCATTTTTACGGTTTCTATCCTATCGTGCAAACCAAACATTAATGGGGTCCATCTCTCCAGATCTAATTGTATTTCTTTTGTAATTACGTCATAGTTTTCCTTATATATATTATTCAGGTCTTTAGGTATGTTAATACCCAGGTATTTAATTGTCTTTGCATTCCATTTAAATTTGTATCTATTTCTTATATTATCAGGGGGTGAGTAATTGAATGAGAGCACTTGTGTTTTATCTATGTTTAATTTGTATCCGGCATACGAACCGTATCTATCCAGAAGAGACATTAGTCTTGGGAGACTGGTCTCTGGGTTGGAAAGTGTCATCAGTACATCATCGGCATATAAGCTAATTTTGTGTTCTGAACCTTTCATTAAAATTCCAGATATTGAGTCATCCTCCCTTATTGCTTGGGCAAGTGGCTCTATAAATAATGCAAAGAGGGCGGGGCTTAAGTTACAACCTTGACGACAGCCACGTTTCAAGGAGATTGTGTTTGACAAACTTCCATTTACTTTGATTCTGGCGGTTGGTTGATGATACAAGGAACTAAGACATTTTACAATTTCCTTTCCAAATCCCATGCGTTGTAATACCAGGTATAAAAACTCCCAACGACAAGAATCAAAGGCTTTTTCTGCGTCCAAGCTAATTGCTAACGTGTTAGCATTGTTCTTACTCATGTTATCTATTAGGAATAATGCTCGTCTGACATTATCCTGTGTTTGCCTATCCTTAATAAACCCACATTGATCGTCATCTATCTTATCTGGAAGAATGTTTTCTAACCGTTTAGCCATTATTGACGCAAATAGTCTATAATCTATGTTAAGGACAGATAGAGGCCTGTAAGAACTACATTTTGTTTTGTCCTTGCCGGCTTTTGGTATCACCCCCCAAGTTTTTCACCCTCTGGACTGACCTCACACGGTTTGTCATTAGCATCCCTACCAAGATACTTAAACTGATTTATTCGTCGATTCAACTCAAGATAGCTGAACATTTTATCCACCTTAACAAGATGGTTTATGTACAGTGCCAGATCAGAGGATACAATACCTTCAAAAAGATTAAATCCTACTAAAAGTAAAAGTACTCATCTAAAGATTTACTCGAGTAAAAGTACAAAAGTACTTCATTTAAAATGTAATTTGAGTAAAAGTTACTTTCAGTTATTTAATGCAAAAAAAGGATGAGTCACTAATCAAATCCAGCACAAGTTGTTTTAATTAACTTCGAGGCATTTTAAAGTACACATTAAAGTACATATTAAAGTACACATCAACACTTGTTAAAGCTCTTACTTCTGCAGAACAGGACAAAAAGGACAGTCACAACCTGTACTGTAAAGTGCAAACTATTTTCCGTCATATTGTCCAACCGACAACACTAAAACCAGAATCAAAGTATTCAAACACAAAATAAAGTGCCCAATGTCCGCAGGATCCTGCTATTCACAGTAAACCAAAATAAAATGCCCACAAGATCCCACAATACTGCCCACAATCTACAACTTTAGACTGGAAAAGCTCTTGTTTAATTTCAGCAGCAGGTAAGTTTTGTGCTGTAAGTCTTGCTCTCTTTGCTGTGAAGAGCAACCCGGCAGAACTAAAGTCTCTCACAGGCGGCTGAGGCTGGAAGGCCTGTGTTGAGTTTCAGAGACAGTTCCTTAATGTTTGGGAAGGAGTTCAGCAGGTCCATGCTCTCTGAAACACAGACGAGGTACCCGTCCAATTCCCCAGAACCCTCGGACCTGTGGGAATTCATGGTGGAGAAGTAGTCGTCTTCGTCTGACGAATGCTCCTTGAGCGTGCCTTGCTTCACCTCAGCCTCAGCCATCTGGTCAAGGTGATGCCTCAAATATAGTAGTCCTGTTTAATGACAGACAGCGTATGTTACAGGCCCCGGCGTGGGTACCCGTTAGCAGTTTAAATATACCTGAGAAATACAGGACAAGGAATGAACAAAATGCATGTTGTTTCTGTACAGGCACAAAGTATATTTTATTTACCAAAATCCAGCATGTCATCATGTCTCTTTCTTATTTTCTTTTTCTCCATTGTATGTTCAATGTTCTTATTTTTGTCTTGTCAACAATCATTAACAATAATACAATCATTGTCATTGCAATAAATCCATATTCCATTACCTTGTTATTGCTCCATAATACTTCTCTTTTCATTTACAGTATATCACCTGTTAGTATTATTCACATATTCTTATTTTACTTTGCAGTATAATACAGAAGGCTATAGTAACTTTGGTCACACCATATTTCGTTTCCTATGTTTTCTTGCTACTTTACCATAATACCATTCACAGTATAACACCATCATTGCAGTAACATGACCCTGCAGTCACAAAATTATATAGGACACACTTTTGTGTGTGACAGTTGCTGCACTGCTAAAGTGCACAAACAGATAGAAACAGACTAGTTTTGGAGCTGGTAAACACACACTGTTGCATTAATAAACATAAATACTCAAACCGAAATCTTTACAGACACATACTGACTCATTTCTGTCCATAAATGTTACAAAACCGATCTCAAAATAATAAACAAGGACCTGTGCAGGAGTCTACTTCTTATTAGTCAAAAACGTCACTAAATCAACACCAAACATCATGTTATGTACATCAAACGAAAGCTAGTGCATTTATCTTCTTATAGGAACGTTTCTGTTGTAAATAAAGTGTGTTTGAGGTAATTACAAACCTGAGAAATACAGGACAAGGAATGAACAAAATGCATGTTGTTTCTGTACAGGCACAAAGTATAATGGCCGCTACCTCTAAGGAACCACAGAAGAAGGATGTGTTCCCACAACACGCAACAGGCGGACACTGCCCCCTACTGTATAGAGTCGGTAGTGCAGGTTCAATCCTAAAATTAAAATTAATGCAGGTATAAAATAAAACAAATTCAAAAAAATGACCTTTCCTTTTGTGGGTGTCACACGTAGTACTGAGCTATTTATTCTTAAAGAGTACTACGGACAGCTAAGTCAGATGACATATTGCAGTATGCACGTTGGCACTATTGCACTTTAATCCCCCAGCTCCCACTAACAAACTGCACAGTACAGATGGTTAACTGTAATTTCACCTCATGTTATGCTTTTTTATTATTTCTATGCATGTGGCAAATAAAACTCCTTGTATTCTGTATTGAAATGTTGTTAATATGTATTTCTTGATAAAAAACTAATGAACAAGACTAAAATAAATTCTGGATCGCTGTGATATTGAACAATGGAGTCATACCTGCTTCAGCGACTTTGTCAGTCCAGCCCGTCTTAAATTTGGGTAGGAGGATTGCTGCTGAGATAAGCTCTCGGTCCTCCGTCATGACTCTGAAGCGCCTCTGTACCCCGCCGCTGTAGTGCCGAGATGAGTGGAAGGCACATCTTGACCGACGCTTCATGCCTTCTCAGTTTGGACTGTAATTCAGAGATCACTGGAAGCAGCCACCCAAGGTGTGTGTTGCTCTCTGACTGAAGAATAGTCAAGGCCTTTACCACTGGTCTCATCACACAGCAGAACTCATCCAGAAAGGCAATTTCTAGTAGTAAAAAACATAGTAAATCCTAACCTTAACTGATTGCAAAATCTAACATATATATCAATAAATAAATGATTCTCTAACACAGTAAATCCTAACCCTAATTGATTGTAATGTCTAACATATATATACAATATTTACAAATTGTTATCTTATATATAATATCTAGTAGTCGTGATGCTCCAGGGCTGCCACCGGGCCATCAGGAGCAGAGACAGCTGCAGCCACCGGGCCATCAGGAGCAGAGACAGCTGCAGCCACCGGGCCATCAGGAGCAGAGACAGCTGCAGCCACCGGGCCATCAGGAGCAGAGACAGCTGCAGCCACCGGGCCATCAGGAGCAGAGACAGCTGCAGCCACCGGGCCATCAGGAGCAGAGACAGCTGCAGCCACCGGGCCATCAGGAGCAGAGACAGCTGCAGCCACCGGGCCATCAGGAGCAGAGACAGCTGCTGCCACCGGGCCATCAGGAGCAGAGACAGCTGCAGCCACCGGGCCATCAGGAGCAGAGACAGCTGCAGCCATTCTGGCCCGGATGCCCTCCCCACTTTGCTGGTCCTGGTGGTGATGTGGCTCCCCAGCATCTTCACCAGGCCAGTCATCTGCTGCTCCACGATGTCGCCGTTGGCGAGGCAGATGTTGTGGAGCACATGGCACAACAGGCGACGACTTCAGGGGAAAAAGATGGTTTCACCTCTAGCGCCTTAAAGAAAATGGCCCTCCAGCAAGTCTTCATGCTCCCAAAAGACCGCTCGATGATGGACCTGGCTTTGGCGTGGTGGTGGTTGAACCGTCTTGCTGTAGCCAGGTGGACTGGCTCCTTGTACGGCGTGATGAGGGCGATGGGGGCAGACAGACAGGGGTACCCACCATCCCCAGGGTTAAAAAACCCTTGGGGTGGATACCGCTGCTCTGTATAGAGAGGGCTGTTTTTCAGGACCCTGGAGTCATGAACAGCCCCTGGGTAGCCTGCAAAGATGTCCAGGTACCTCCCTGTGTGGTCGCAGACGGCCTGTAGCTGGATGGACGGGAACAGCTTCCTGTTTGTATAGCAGAGGCCATCAGCGGATGGTGGTTTAATCCGTATTTGGCACCGATCTATGCTGCCCACTACCCTGGAGAATGCAGGGGACCCTGATAGCCGGGCAAACCCGTTCCCTATCTCCTCCAGCTCAGCAACGGATGGTAGGCTGATTATTCTTGGCAGGAGTTTTAGGAGCTTGCCTGACATCTTGTGAACCATATCATGGACGGTTGTGCGAGGGATATCGAAGCTCCTGGACACCACCCTGTACGAGGTGGCACTGGCAAGCCAGAACACAAACACCAGCACCTCCAGGTAGTGGCCCCATCCGTGGTCTTGCTGGCTACTGGTTATGGCAACCAGGTTGTCCAGGGAAGCTCTGGTCAATCAATCAATCATCAATCAATTACTTTATTTGTCCCCCAAGGGGGCGATTAGTTTCGCAACAAGAGAAGCACACAATGGGTAAATATACATAAAATATACATACTAAATATACATACTAAATTATAAAATATACAAAATATACATACTAAATTACAATAATAGTATAGACTTAAGCTTCCCCCACTACCTTTTCCTTCCTGCATTTAAAAGAACAATAGCGGAGGGAACAAAGGAGTGTTTATATCTGTTAGTCTTTGCAAAAGGGAGTCTAAGCAGTAACTGATGGTAGAAACTGAAACTGTTGATGTAAGGGATGTAAGCAATCAGACAATACGGAGTTTGCCTTCTTGATCAGCTGTTTGTTATAAAGTTCTTGTAATTTTTGTTGAGCCGACCCGATTATTTTGCTGCTTAGACTGACAACCTTATTGAGCAAGTTTCTGTCTTTGACTTTTAAGGATTGAAACCAACAAATGAAAGAAAAAGTGATGACAGATTCGATGAAAGAGCGATAAAACATAGACATCAGGGAAGAATCCACCTGGTATTTGGAAAGTTTTTGGAGACAGAAAAGGCGCTGCCGGCTTTTCTTATATAGCGAGTCTGAATTTTTCCCAAATGACAGTTTGTTGTCAATAATAGTGCCTAAATATTTGTAAGACTCAACTATTTCGACTTCTTCACCCTCAATCACTTTTCTTACAGGAGAGGGCTGCACGCGTCTGAAATCAATACACATATCCTTCGTCTTAAAAACAGTAAAGTCTGGCTTCAGGTCTGCCTCCTCATCAAAGTAGACCCGGAGGACTGGCATATTAATGTTGAGGCGGCAGTAGGTATGTGGCTCCAGCTAAAATTATTAAAAAATATATTATTATTATTGTTATTCTTACATTTCACATATTAAAATAGTAATATAATTTAAATGAGGAGGACACTAAAACCCTTTTGTTCATTCTAAAAAACACTGGTCTGTAAGGAAGAAGCCCTTCAAGGCCCAGTCTACAACTGGAGCTCAAATAACAAGAAGCTTTGCAGGGTGAGTAATACAATAGTGATCTCTCTCTTTCTCTTATACTTTAGTCATTGGTGATATCCAGTTGGTGCAAACCTAAAGTGATAAGTACACGCCTGTGATATTCTGTTTCTATTTTCCTCACAAATGTGTATTGTGTTTTCCAGTTGCATCATCTCCAGCTCCTCCAGAATGATTCCCCTGGGTGGAGAAGACTGTTCTTAAGACCTTTTTATTGAAGCTTTTTTAAAGTAATAAATAATGAATTAAAAATTGTTATTGAATTCATATTTGTCTTTCCTGGTTGAAATGTTCCTTTTATGAGTTTAAGTTTGTTTTAAGGTATATAAATACAGGATGCTGCAGGTATTTTAGATGATTTATCAGTTATTTGCTTACATTATTTATTACTATTCAATGGTACAATGGGGATTCATTACTCTAACAGTTTTTATGTATTTGTTTTAAAATGTTGCAATGGAAAGCAGAAATGATATATTCAAAAGTACAGTTTCCCTGTCAGGATATGAGAAACCATTAAACACTCCTAACAAGCTGAAATTACACAAGTATTGTTGCAAGTACTCGAACAAATTAATCAATGATAACCGCAGTTGGTGATTAATGTAATAACTGGTTAATTAGTCATTTAATTTAACTCGTGTTAAATATAAATACATTGGTAATTTGAGACTTTTATAACTTTGAGTTGATGTAACTGGAGTTATTAAATGAAATTCGAGGACATTTCAATGTTATTCAATGGATACTTTTTTTTTTTTTTTTTTTATTGATCTTTTTATAAGAAACAACATACACTTAAAACATGGAAACGTGTAGTCAAACAGACACATTATACATTGTCTCCTTTTTTTTTTTTTTTTTTTTTTTAAACACACAAAACCTAACAAAGGAACAGAGTCTCTGTAGCGTTAAATAATAAATAAACAGATGAGCAAGAAATGAAACTGGAAATAAATAAAACATAAAAAAAAACAAATTAAGGAGATGAAAAGAAAATTAAGGGAGGGGGGGGGTCAGTCGGTGGGTAGAGTCTTCAACGCGGTAAAGTGGTCTATGAACGATTGCCATTTGCGAATGAATTTAGCTGAGTTGCCTTTTACCGAGTATCTCACCTTCTCCAATTTAAGAAAAAACATAACATCACTAAGCCAAATAGAAATAGACGGGGACCTGGGGGATTTCCATAAAAGTAAGATACGACGTCTTGCTAAAAGGGATGTGAAAGCCAATACTTCTGACTGTGTGGGGCTGATATGTGAGGAGTCAACAGAGAGTCCGAATATTGCTAAGAGAAGGGCCATAACAACTTTTTTACCCAGAACTTTAGACATGATCACAGAATAATCACTCCAAAATTTCTGTAACCTAGGACAGGAGAAAAACATATGACTTAAATTGCAGGGAGAACCCTGGCATCTGTCGCATAAGTCTGCAACATTCGGATATATTTCCGATAATCGGGATTTTGATAGGTGGGCTCTATGCAGCACCTTAAATTGAATAAGTTCTAGTCTAGCGCAAGGCGTGCTAGATCGTATGCTACGGATAGCTTTATCCCACAGCTCCCCTGTGAAGTCAAGGCCCAACTCTCGTCCCCAACCCTCCCGAGCTTTATCTACAGAATGATCATCAAATGTCATACACAGTGCATATATCTTAGATATCAGAGACTTTTGACTGAGTTTCATAGTTAGAAGATCATCCCACGGTTGGTTCGCAGGAAGGGAAGGGAAGCATGGAAACAAAGCAGAGGCGCAGTGTCGAAGCTGGAAGTAGCGAAACAAATGGGAGGCAGGCAAATTGAACTTTGACCTCAGATCTGAGAATGTGGAAAAGATACCATCCTTATATAGATCCCTGAAGTGCTTAATGCCCCGGTTGTACCAAATCATAAAAGTGGTGTCTATTAGTGATGGAGGGAACAGATGATTCTTAGTAACAGGTGTATAGATGGATGGAGAAGCAAATTTGAAGTGGCGCCTAAACTGACCAAATCTTAAGGGAGGAAAGCACCACAGGGCTATTTGTAAACTTAGAGGGATTCAATGGTAAAGAGGAGGAGAGTAGGGCCGTTACAGAGGATGAAGAGAGTGACTGAGCCTCCAATCTGCACCATAATAACTCAGGAGACTGAAGCCAATAAATTAGTTTGTGAATATGCGCTGACCAATAGTAAAGCATAAAGTTTGGTAGTGCTAGACCCCCATTAAATTTAAATTTTTGGAGAAGCGAATACCTCACTCTGGGTGTCTTACCGGCCCATAAAAAGTTGGAAACAATTTGGTCAAGTGATTTAAAAAAAGATTTTGGTAGAAATAAAGGAGTGCATTGGAACAAAAAAAGAAATTTAGGCAATACAGTCATCTTCACTGTGTTAACTCTTCCTATTAGCGACAATGGTAGGGAGTTCCACCTCTGTAAGTCCGCCTTCACTTGAGTTACCAGTGAGGAAAAATTAGCGGTGAAAAGAGAGGGCAGAGTGCGGGTCACATTAATCCCTAAGTATCTAAAGCCCGACGGGCTGAGTTTAAAGGGGATATCAGATTGTTTGAGTTGTAAAGCAGAAGTGTTTATGGGGAAGCATTCACACTTGTGAAGATTGACCTTATAGCCGGAGAAGGATCCATAATTCTTCAACAGAGATAATATTGGTGCAATGCTGGTTAAAGGGTCAGATACATATAAAAGGAGGTCGTCTGCATAAAGTGACAATTTGAGTTCCACATTGGACCTAGAGACTCCGCGAAATAGAGGAAGAGTTCTTAAAGCAATTGAAAGTGGTTCGACGGATAGAGCGAATAGCAAAGGGGAGAGAGGGCAGCCCTGTCTCGTGCCACGTGATAATGTAAAATAAGTGGAGTAGTTGTCATTGGTGTGAATGCTGGCCTGAGGGGAAGTGTAAAGAAGTCTAATCCACGATATAAACCTGTGTCCAAATCCGAATTTATGAAGTGTTGCAAAAAGATAGTTAAATTCGACACGATCAAACGCTTTTTCAGCATCAATTGCGATAACAACTTCAGGGAGTGGAGAAGAATCTTTAGAGAGAATCACATTAAGAAGTGTACGAACATTATAAAAGAGCTGGCGTCCCTTGATGAAACCATTCTGCTCCTCAGATATGATGCTAGGAAGGATCTTATCAAGACGAATTGCTAGTGCTTTGGCTAAAATTTTGACATCCACATTCAGTAAAGACAAGGGCCTGTAAGAAGTGCATGATTCAGGGTCCTTGTCCTTCTTCAAAAGGAGGGCAATAGACGCCTGCATTAAAGAGGGAGGCAATGAGCCATGATCAAGGGACTCATTGTACATTGAAAGTAAAAGGGGGGCTAATTTGTCTTTGAATTTTTTGAAAAACTCAGCTCCGAACCCATCGGGACCAGGGGCCTTGTTGCTTTGCGTAGCTTCAATGGCGGCAGCAATTTCTTGCAAGCTGAAAGGAGCATCGAGGCCATTAGCCACATCCAAATTAATAGTAGGGACAGTGATATTATCAAGAAAGGAGGTCATTTCTGCTGTGTCAAGTGGAGATTCTGACTCATAGAGAGAGGAGTAGTATGACTTAAAAATTGTGTTGATGGCGATTGGATCGGTGGTAAGTGTGCCATTAGAATCTCTAATGCTGGGAATCAGTCTCGACGTTGCTTGCCTTTTTAATTGGTGAGCCAATAACCTGCTTGGTTTATCGCCGTGTTCATAATAGTTGGCATGAGCGCGTAATAGGAGCCGTTCAGATTCGGCTGTCGCTATAAGATCGAATTTTGACTGCAAATCAAGCCGTTGTTTCAGTAAACTCGGACTTGGGTTGACTGAGTTTAGTCTGTCTGTGTCCTGAATTTTAGATGTGAGCTCCTGTAATTTAGCCCTGCGGATTTTACTGGCGTATGCTGAATAAGAGATAATCTGTCCTCGCAAATATGCTTTGAGTGATTCCCATACTAGCGAAAAACTGGTAGAGTCTGTTTTGTTTAATGCAATGAAATCATCTATTGAAGCAGATATAGAAACATTAAATGCATCGTCGGATAAAAGCAATGGATTAAACCTCCAGGGAGAAGAAAAACGGGGGCGCTCAGACCATGTTATATTCAAAGTTAGAGGGGCGTGATCCGAAATAACAATTGGGTGGTATACGACAGAAGTAACTTTGGGGAGAAGAGAGCCATCAACAAAAAAATAGTCAATACGTGAATATGACTGATGTACTTGAGAAAAAAAAGAGAATTCCTTATCTCCAGGATGTGAGAACCTCCACGGATCAACAAGCCCGTTCTTGACTGTAAAATCGGTAATAGATTTTGACATAGAGGATTGAGTCAAAGTACGAGGATTCGAACGGTCCAAAGAAGGATTAATAACACAATTCAGATCACCGCCCAGTATTATAATATGCGTATTTAAGAAAGGGAGGTTGCCAAAGAGCCTATCCGTAAAATTGGGGTCATCAAAATTAGGGGCATATATATTCACCAACAATACAGGGTTACAGTATAGAGTGCCCGCAACAATAAGATATCTACCATTCTTATCAGATATTGTCCTGGAGACGGAGAAATTGACTCTTTTGTTGATCAAAATTGCTACTCCTCTAGACCTAGAATCAAAATTTGAATGAAAAATATCACCCACCCAAGCTCGTTTGAGTCTGAAATGATCTTTATTTCGCAAATGAGTTTCCTGAAGGAAAGCTATGTCAGTGTCCAAGCGTTTCAAATGTGAAAAAATCTTTGATCGCTTAATTGGATTATTCACACCTTTAACATTCCAGCTAGTGAATGTAATGTTTGATCCAGTATCAGGCTTGTGCAGATTACGATCGCTCATAGGCATTCTCTGAGAGAAAATAAGACCGACTCACCCACCACCAGAGGAGATATAAGGAAAAAAGGTAAAAGGGAAAACCAAAACAAACAAAACTCAGGAGTATATACATACCTACAGAGACAAAAAGCCAACATCCCATAACCCCCGCCCACCCACCCAACGCACATTAGATGATCCCATCCCCAAACGATGGAAACAGCCGTGCTGGCTTCAAAGGAAGCCATTCTCGAAAGGAGATGCTTTCGACTGTAAAGCTAGATACAAAAACGAAAACAAAATGAGCTCCTGCAGAGTTAAAACCTTAAAAAAAATAAATAAAATAAAATATGAGGCATATGAAACCAACAATCTGAGCCAATCTGACGAACGCTGTCTTGTCAGGGTAACAACAAACGTTAATTAAATTAAGGAGATCTTTGGCCTATAGAACAATGATATATACATATATGTACTCGCACACCCACACAGACACGCACACACATGCACACAATTTAAGCAAAGACAGGGGTGTGTGCATATTTTCTAATCAAGTCATCATACCAGAGAAATGATTAGGCCTTCAATTTTAAACGGTGTTGTTCCCATTGATAGTTAGAAGAGAGAAAAAAAAATGAATAAAATAAAAAAAAAAAAAAAATATATAAATAAAAAAAAAAAAAAAAAAAAAAAAGATTTACGACATAAAGTCCCATTTTCTGAATTGACTCAGTCACTCAACCCGGGCCAGAGTCCCGCATGGAGGCATATGAAACCAACAATCTGAGCCATTCTGACGATCGCTGTCTTGTCAGGGTAACAACAAACGTTAATTAAAATTAAGGAGATCTTTGGCCTATAGAACAATGATATATACATATATGCACTCGCACACCCACACAGACACGCACACACATGCACACAATTTAAGCAAAGACAGGGGTGTGTGCATATTTTCTAATCAAGTCATCATACCGGAGAAATGATTAGGCCTTCAATTTTAAACGGTGTTGTTCCCATTGATAGTTAGAAGAGAAAAAAAAAAAAAAAAAAAAAAAAAAAAAAATTAAAAAATTAAAAAAAAAAAAAAAAAAAAAATTAAAAAAATTACGACATAAAGTCCCATTTTCTGAATTGACTCAGTCACTCACCCCGGGCCAGAGTCCTGCATGGACAGCAAGCTGGATAAATCGTCCCAGAAAATTAGCTGGTAGTCACTTTTTTTATTTTCCTGATGAATGCCAGGGCTTCATCTGGCGACGTGAAGTCACGCTGCTGGCCATCATGGGTTACGCGCAGCCGGGCTGGATACAGCAATCCATACCGGACTCCTTCAATCTCCCGCAGCTGACGGCGCACGTCATTAAAGGCAGCGCGCGCCCGCGCTGTCTTGGCTGTGTGATCCGGGAACACGGAGATGCTCATACCCCGGACTTTTATCCGCTGCCGCTCTCTCGCCTTTCTCAGGATGTCAGCGCAGTCGGTGTAATAATGGAGCCTTGCCACTATTGCGCGGGGCCGCTCCCCGGTCTTCGGTCTCGGCATGAGGGTGCGGTGGGCTCGGTCCACCACCGGCTCTGCGTCGAGGGAGAAGGCTTCCGCCAATAGCCTGGAAACACCGGCTGCAGATGAAGAGTCAGGATCCTCCTCCGGGACGCCAATAATCCGTAGGTTTTGCCGACGGGACCTTGACTCCAAATCCTCGCATCTGTCCTCCAGCCTCACATATTCTTTCGACAAGTGATCAACTTTTTTCTGGAGAGCAACAATGTCATCTGAGCAGCTTGAGAGCGAGAGCTCGATCCCAGCGACCGTGGCTGCGAGACCCGCGACGTCCGCCTTCATGGAGGAAATACTGCCAGAAAGATCAGCTTTAAGGGAAAGCAGCTCGGACTTAATGGACGTTAAATTCTCGTTCAGTGCTTGCTGAAGCTCTGACCTAAATACAGCCGCAACATCATTGCGAAGAGCGGAGAGAAGTTCGGTTTTAAGCCGGCTGAACTCCGCAGCTGGAACCTGCGCAGCGCAGGTGCTCTCCGGAGGAGGGGAATCACCGCGGGGCGAGGAGACAGCATGAGCAGCAGGCCGCGGGTTAGCTGGAGGGTTATTCCCCGCTTTGACGGACTTCGGAGGCATTTCCGTGGTAAGTCGTCGAAGTAACCGCGTTGAAAATAGGTTGGTTAAAACCAAAGCCGTGGGAGTGATACAAAAAGTGCCAATAAATGCTGAATTAAAATTAACTCTGCAGGAGCTCCGCTAATTACGTCTCACCCCATGTAAAGCTAAGCCGGAAGCCCATTCAATGGATACTTAACTAAATAAATCAAAACGTTCAAAGTGCCACTAGGGGGCAGCCCATACCAGCTAGCGTGTCAGCTGACATTTCTTTCGGTTATTTACCAGTGGACGTTGGCGAATCAACAAATTGGGTTGTAAACCCCTAAGAAGCCTTTGTCTTTGCCTCCGCCGGTGCCTGAGAAGCAGGAGTTGTGCAAAAAGCACCCAAACAACCACAGGAATCATATTAAAGCAATCGTTGGTTAAATGCCAGCAGCCAGTAGCTAACGGTACTGTTGCTAACGGTAGGTCGCACGTACTAAATCAGTTTTAGCTCGTGCAATGTCGTGAGCAGTTATAGCTGAGGATTGGAACACACAACAGTAGTTGACAAAAGCTACTTCTACACCATTCATTTTCAACTATTTATTGACAGAAGTATCAGATCCCGGAGCTGTTCGGAGCATGGTCATGGATGTATTATAAAACATGGTTCGGAGTGTTTACATGTTGCATGTCGCGTCCGCTACGTCACAGGAACATCCGGCGCATTTACTGACGCAAACACGTTAAAAAAATGTACGTTGTAGTGTCTGAAATCTCCCCTGGTCATCCCCTATGTAGTGCACTATGTAGTGTACACTATGTAGGGTAGACTATGTAGTGTAGACTATGTAGGGAGTAGGGAGTGAGTGAACGAGTGGATGATTTCGAACACAGCTTATGTCGTGATGAAAAGTCTCTGTAAGAAAGCAAAACTCCTTCCTCATTTAGCAGCTGACTCACCAGCCAGATCCGGTTCTGAAACCAGGTTTAAAAAAAAAGGGATTTATTTCTAACTAGGATATCTCTATCTTGTGTTACCATGGCAACAGCCGTAGCTGGTGTTAGCTTGTAGCTTAGTATTAGCTTTAGCGCTGAGCACAACACTACACACACACACACACACACACACACACACACACACACACACACACAGTAACTGAATCATGTATCACACACACACAGTTCTTAAAAACAACCCACAAATGCCGGGGAGCTAAAATAAATAAATGGAAAGTACATGTAGCTAGCTGCGGCGGCGGCCGCCATCTTCACATACTCAGTTGTCCCGTACGCTTGGATTCACTGTATTTACAGTTACTGAACTCGTAACTTATCGACTTTACGTCAGGGGTTTTCATATAAACTTAAATACGTCTGAGGTCACATTAAAACATGAATAACCAACCCGGAAACACAAATACACTCAGTGACCCCGGACCACCACCGCTCATTCTCCATGAGCTTCCCGTCCTCGTCGCTGTGAAGAGTCCCAGTGGAGCGGGCCGGTGCTGCCACCCGGTGTCCGTTTCTGGTACTACACGTCCTTGTGTGTTTCTCTTTATTGTCCTCATTTTAGCAGGATAAAATAATAAAATAGAAAAATACCAAAACCAAAGATAGCAATAAACCAAAAAGTGACTTCAGCGGAGATAAAACAATAATAATAATAATAACTCTACAAAAACACTTTAGTGAGTATCACAGAGGCGTTAATGTTAGTGGACTTGACAAGGGCGTAACCATGGTATAGACCAGGGGTCGGCAACTCGCGGCGGCTCTTTAGCGCCGCCCTAGTGGCTCCTGGAGCTTTTTCAAAAATGTTTGACCTTTTTTTCTTCTTTTTTTCCTTTTTTTCTTTTCTTTTTTTCTTCCCTTTTCCTTTCCTTTTTAATCTCGACATTTTGACTTTTTTCACAATTTTTTTTCTTTTTTCTCAAGATTTCAACATTTTTCTTGAAATTTCAACTTTTTCTCGACGTTTCAACTTTTTTCTTGACATTTCGACTTTTTCCTCGAATTTTTTTGTTTTTTCTCAACATTTGGACTTTTTTCTCGACATTTCGACTTTTTTCTCGAAGTGCTTAATGAAAAAAAAAAATCTTCCCCCAGTTCTAACTAATATAGAAACATGCAACATGTGTTTCCTTAATTCTAATTCTGATACAAGATTTTTCATTTTTTTGCGGCTCCAGAAATATTCGTTTTTTGTGTTTTTGGTCCAATACGACTCTTTCAACATGTTGGGTTGCCGACCTCTGGTCTAGACATTGGGGGGGTCCAAATGAGAGCCCTCCCCCAGAATATTTTTTTTAAAGGTGCATTTCCCACAGTTCTATGATTTTTATTTATTGACCATCTGAAATCACATTTAAAGGAATAGTCTGCAATTTCTCTGAGATAGTAGTGAATAGGATAGCTTCCAGTGGGGATAAATGACACCTAAAGCATGTTGATGTAAATATTGTGATTGGAACGACAAAAAAGTCCATAGCAGACGATGGACTTTTAATTCCAAGTTAATTTGTATTTTGTTGATTTGTCTCAAAATGAATGTCTGCACATTTACACTGAAACGTTTAATGTGAATGAAATCGTAGATTTGTACAAAGAATTAAATGTAAAATCTTGATGTTAAAATGAATGTATATACAGATTTATTCATTTGACAGTAAAAAATAGTTTAACAGTAAAAGTGCATACAAGACTGAACAAACAACAAACAATTTACATTTATCAGTTTCTTAACTCCTCTCAGTGCATTCTTTTTTTTATTTATTATTATTATTATTATTATTATTAGTGTTGCATGTATTGTTCTCTACAGGACTGTCTCAGACATTCTGGATTCATTATAAATCACCTGAAATATTGCAAGCCTTTTATTATTTTAATATTGCTGATTATGGCTTACAGTTTAAGAGACGGCTTAGATTAAGATTCCCAGAATATTAAATTATTTTGAGATAGGATGTTTGAGTTTTCTTAAGCTGTTTTTTTAATTGCATTACAGAAAATCACAATATTCTAATTTTCTGAGACAGTCCTGTATGTGTAAAGGTACTGCAACTACAGACAAGGCAGCAGGGGGCACAGATGGAAGGGTATCATCTAAATCAGGGCTCGGCAACACAAAAAACTAATATGTCTGGAGCCGCTAAAAATGAAAAGTCTTGTATAAGCCTTAGAATGAAGGCAAATGGCGAAAGGCGAAATGTTGAGAAAAAAGTCAAAATGTCGAGAAAAAAGTCAAAATTTCGAGATTAATGTTGAAGTACAATTTCGAGAAAAAAGTCAAAACGTCGAGATTAAAAAGGAAAGGCAAAAGGAAGAAAGGAAAAAAGCAAAGAAAAAAGAAGAAAAAAGCTCCAGGAGCCACTAGGGCGGCACTAAAGAGCCGCGGGTTGCTGACCCCTGATCTAAATAAATGATCCAAAAACATGGAGGCGTTCATCATTTAAGTCGACTAGCCTCTGACAGATATGTTTCCTGTCAAATGCATCCAATTTTTCTTGATGCACAATGTTGTTTAGCCGGGTCTGCGTCATCGTTGTTCTTAGCCGGGTCTTTAGACGTCTCAAGGCGCTGAAACTTGGCTCTGCCTCCGCTGAGGAGGCAGGAACAACCACCAGCAGTCTCAAGAGGACCTCAACTTGCCTGAAAAGATGTCGCACCTCTGGTGCCATTTCCCAGAAAATGTCTGCTACCTCTGAGGAAGATGTATATGCAGGGGCGTAGCCAGAGAAAAGACTCTGGGGTGGCCACATGGGGCCAGTCTTTTAATCGGGGTGGCCAAGTGACCAATACAAAGAAGACACGACAGAACAATAGAAATGCCCAAAAATAATACAATTTATTATGAAATAACAAGAATAAAGTTTTCACAGCTTACAGAATTATCTCTGAGGACATCGTGCTCCAAGGCGTTCGTGCGTTTTTGCGTGCGTTTTTTCATGCGTTCGTGCGTTTTGCGTGTGTTTTTGCGTGCGTTTTTTCGTTTTTTCGTGCGTTTTTTCGTACGTTTTTTAGTACTTTTTTTCGTGCGTTTTTTCGTGCGTTTTTTCGTACGTTTTTTCGTTCTCAGGACAGAGATCGGTAGATCTGGCGGGACGATTGAACAAGCAGGCTGCAGTGGTAACAGTGATCAAATAAAAAGCAATCAAGAAAAAGAAATACAAGTAGCCCATAAAAACTGAACATAAAACCAGAATATTCCAAATAACCAACATTCTCTTTACAGTTATGCTACTTGTACATCCATTGTGCTCTCACAGTAGCTGTATCCTTCTGTTGTGATGATTTGCAGCAAATTTATCAACAAACTCATCTAAATTTAAAGACGCTGCCCTTCTGTGCTCGATGCTCAACACCCGGAGATCACTTAGCCTTTCTTCTCCCATAGTAGTTCTCAGGTGTGTCTTCACAAGTTTCAAACAGGAGAAGCTGCGTTCACAAGCAGCTATGCTCACAGGTATTGCCAGTGCTATTTTGCAAAGCCTAGAGAATACATATATACATACATATACAGTATATGTGTAATTGGCCCGGAACATTTGCAGCTGCACTTCTAAAGCCATGGCATTCAGCTCTGGGTATTCATCTTGGACTGCATCAATCTTCCCAGAGATGAGTACGTCTTCTCATTTCTGCAGCCTTTGAAGCCCCTCCTGACTGAAACGCTCAGTGCACTGCACCAAAGCAGTGTCCAAGGTTCTGAAGTTCTGCATTCTGTAGTACTTTAGTACGCCTGGGCAGTGGAATGACAATGTGGTGTGGCTGAACCAGTGAAGCTTCGGTGGCATCCGTACATGAGGCGTCTTGATGGGCTGCAGGTTTAGAGATGCTTTGGAGAACAGCTGGTCAAAATGCTCTTCACATCTTTTGGCCTGGATGCTTCTCGTCACATGCTCTACAGCAGCTTTTGAAAAAAAAAAGAAGCAATTTTTAGAATATACAGGCGCGCCATTTCCGCCGGGGACGGTGGGGACGCGTCCCTACCACTTTGTCTGACGAGCAGATTTGTCCCCACCACTTAAAAAAAAAAAAATTAAAAATTAAGTAGAGAAAGTGCAAACGCCGCTTTTGGTGCAGAAGCTGAATTTTGGTTCAGAAGCTGCTCAAGAACGCCCCTCCCCTAGCCAGGCCTCGCCCTCCTAGTGACGCAACACCTTCAGCAAGTCTGGAACAGAAGTGATTTGGAAGTTGAAGTGGCAAAAACAGTGAAAGATGGTTTGTCCATTAACCCCTCTTCTTTCCTTTGTCTGAAATGTTTGCCACATGGAACACAGGTACAGACTTCTAACTGACTCGCAGCATTTCAGCAATAAACCAATGATGATGTATCCATTCCTTGCGGTGTAACAATGATTTATTTTACAAAAACAAATTTTAACACTGGGCTTTATGCCAAAATAATGAATTTGCTGAGCATGGCTGAGGTCAATAATGGTGTCCGCCTGGCACCTGCTTCCTCCACCAAGCCCAAGGACAACCCCTATATGGGAGTCAGTGCACCGCACCAGGTCACCTGCAGAGGGCGTACACTGACAAAAGGGATTAGACACTCAAAAAATACAGGGTGAACAGAAAACTTCATTATGGCTCTAACAGAAGTGGATGATAATCAGGCTACCCCTCCCCCCTCCACACCGAGTTTGGAAAACACGACACACGCAGGGAGAGTATGGACACACGAGGGCAGGAGCGCGGTGCTACTGGAACTGGAATGTGCGCGAATGTCTTGAAGAGTGATGCCGACGCTTTATGACACGACAGGAGCCTTAACAGGTAGCTGGGTTGTTTTAATTTTGGAAACAATATTTGTGATTTGTGAAAATCGTAACGGTTAAACATGGGCGAAGCCTGTAGACGTTACAATTATCTGTTAAAAAGGTGCAGGTGGTTAGTTTCCCAGCTAGCAAAGTGCGCTAGGTAGCAAGGTTAACACGCTAACTATTTACGGTTCGCTAGCTAGATGTTGGAATATAAGATTTGTGTATTCAGGTGATGTATTTATGTACGTCAGTTGCAGCTGGTTATTGTTCCAGCTTCTTACACTGACGCTACCATGGTGAGATTCTGTCACAACCACATGTTTCACTTTTCAGTGTAGCTTAGCTTAGTTTAGTTTAGTTTTATTTAGCACATAACATAAAAAAATAACATTACACAAGTAAGTGCAGTTAAAAGAAACTGCAGGGAGGAGCGAGCGAGCCAGTAGGCTTATGAGGAGCCCCCACCTAATAACAATAAATCATAAAAATTGCATGTAGAACATGAATGAAAATAAAATAATAAAAAAAAGATAAAAAAATTACTGTACACATGATCATGAAAATATAAGTATTATGCTGAACAAATGGCAACACAGAATATGAAGTGCAAAAGAACATTAAGAGCTTTCTTGACTACATTGTTGAATTAAATGTTCTCTTGAGCGACTTTTGAAAGTGGATAGGGACCTACAATTGTTTGCAATCTGGTACCAACTATTCCAGACTTTGACACCTCTAAACCTAAACAAAAATTGGCTTCTTGATTCCAGACGTTTAGGCGGATGTAGGGCGAGGGCCTGCCGTGTTGAGTAGGAATGAAATTGAGAGTTAGTGGCAAAGTAGCCATCAGATCATAAAGCAATTAAAGTTAGCACCTTGATGAGTAACTTGCATTTTAAAGCGAAATCTTCGCCCAGAAGAAGGTTAATGTGTGTAAAATTACGATTTGGGTTGTAGCAGCCGTTTTTGTTTTCAGAAGAGCGTACTTACTTTTTAGAACATACAATAATTATTCAAATTCAATCAATACAAAATGAAATGGCAAAATGTGCAATATTCAACAAATATCAACAAAAAAACAAAATAATTTTCAAAAATGAAACATTTAAAATCAAGGAAAAATAAAATGTCAATAGAAAATGTGTTATTGATACATGAACTTCCTTTCCTTTAGCATGCTTTGCATACAAATGTGTCCTCTGTATTTGGCCTTCCAACACATGTATGGTGGAACCACCGTCCACAGGCGTCTAGGCATGGGACGATATGAAAATTTTATATCACGGTATTAGTGGACAAAAATATCACGATTACGATATTATCACGATATTAGCGTGTCGCTTATAAAATTCTTAAAATGCAAAAAAAAAAAAAACACTAACCGTGGATCCACTGGTTCCTTCAGAACATTTATTCTCAAATCATTCTCAACACAGTGACACTTGAGGTAGAGAACAAATAGTGTACTGTAAATGTTATGCATTACAAAGTGTAAACTATAGTACCGGTACTTATTTGAACTTTCTTTTTTTGTAAGAAAATACTTCCCAGTATCTTGGAGTTCTGATTCAGAGTCAGACTGCATGTTTGATGCCATCTCGGCGCTAGCTGCTAGTGCTAATGCTCTGCCTGCTCATCAACAATAACACACGTCGGGGGATTCTTCACTTCCGCCCGGCGCTCCGCCTCTACAGCTGGATCCGTATCCGGTCTGGGCCCGATATGCAACCGGGCGAGTGAATTGACACTTTCTTCCAAAAAATAAAAATTGGCGATAATTACAGTACCCCACGATAACGTTATCGCGGCCGTTTTTTATCGCGATATACGATAATATCGTATATCGCCCCATGCCTACAGGCATCACAGGATATCCATGTCAGCTCTGCCTCTTCACTGTCATCAGCACTTTCCTCCCCACAGCTGAAGCAGAGGTTGGTCAGATCGTCAGATTCCCGAAGAAGAGTTGTGGTAATCTGCCAGCGTAAGAGGTGCTGTCTGATTGGAGGGGATGATGCACTGTGTCACATCTCCACCTGGAAACATTCAGCCCTTTTTTCCTCACGAATGCTCTGGTTACATCCTGGCACCGTTTCAGCTTGGCTGCATTTTCTCCAAATGAATCTAAGAGGAGTGTCCTTTTTTCAGATGGATATATTACAACCAGGAACCAGTGATGGTGTTCATGGACAACACCAAAGAGCACATTATAATGTGTGGGATTCCACCTGAATCGTGGAATATTTCCCCCCCATAATTTTGTGATAGCAAAAGTATCATATGCAGCACCTTCCCCTGAGATGTGGCGATGCGCCCGCATGGCCAAGTAAGCATTTATGAGCTCACTTTCAAGCTCCAATCCAGGTGCTATTTGGCCAATGTCCCAGTAAAACACCTGATATGAATCTATTTCAGACAGCAGGACATTGGCCTTCAGACCGTCCCAGGCATCCTTCACACCTAGGCAAGGCAAGGCAAGGCAGCTTTATTAATATAGTGCATTTCATGTGCTTAACAAAACAAAAAAAACATTTAACAGCATAAAACTTAAAAAATGTAAATTGAAAAATAAAATAAATACCCAATAATAGTAAAAACATGGAAACATAAACAGGGCTGCACATAAGTGGGCGTATATGTGTGTATATGTTCAGGGCTGCACATAAGTGGGCGCCAGAGCGCATGCGCCGTCAAAATCCCCAGTGTGCTGTCAATCTTGTGCTGCAAAGCGCTTTAGCGTACCAACAGCTGGGGCTCATATTATTGGTTGTGGCCAGACCAGAATACTAATATTAAAACATCTATTGGGAGAGCTTTTCCCCAGAACTGCCACTCAAAGTTGGTACTGGGCTGGCCAATCACAGCGCGTCCGTTGCGGCGGTGGGTTGCGCAGGGAGAGAGGTAAGGAGCAGCTTTACTGAACAAACCCTGACACGTCTCGTCAAAATGTCCAAGAAGCAAGCGCCATTAAGTAATTATTTTGGCGTTCCACCACCACCAACTACAAAGAGAAGTGGCTGCATGATGTTACGCGGCGACGCGTACCGTACGTTCGCGCTCCCGCGTATCCTACCCCGTAAGCTCTGCGTTGGTGCAACGCGGAACCATAAATCAGCCGGTGTCCGTCACTGCGTGCAGCAGCAGCGTGCCTGCACCAGCAAGACGCTGCTCTCTGATTATGGCTCACAGTTTATGAAAACCCCAAATAAAAAATAAATTAGAGAATATTTTATGAAATCAATAAACAATCCCATCATCAAAATTATAACAAATAAAGGTTTAACATATCTTGCTTTGCATGTAATAAGACTAGGTAATATATTAGTTTCACCTTTTAAGTTGAATTATTGAAATAAATTAACTTTTACACCATATTCTAGTTGAATTATTGAAATAGATTAACTTTTACACCATATTCTAGTTGAATTATTGAAATAAATTAACTTTGTAAAGGACCATATTGAGCCATTCATCTTTATAAGAGAATAAATATCGTTTTGCCTATAACTTATTCCTGCATCCCTCTTTTATCGATCCGGCGAGACGGGTCACCGCGTTTTTGGAGCCCCAAGTCACATATCCAGGGGCTCCTCTGAGCACCAGACCAAAATAATTATGTGCAGCCCTGAACATAAATTTCCAGACCACATAAACAATAATTTAACACTGTCTCTTCCGAAGGTTCTTGTAATGTATTCTACCTAAATGAAATAAGCACAGTGCTACATAAAAATCTAGTATGTTATGAACTGTGTTTTTTACCAACAGGTAACACTTTACTTGAATGTGTTGTCATGATGCTGTCATAATCATGACATGACACCTTTCATGACACATTGTGAATGCTTATGACAGTCGTCAGTAAGTGTCATTAACATCATTCGGTAAATGATGTCACTTTTAATGCCAAGTTGACATTGTTTGAGATTAAAAGTGACATCATTTAAAACAGAAACAGAATTAAATATTCTGAAACACACATTTTTCAATGTTGCCCGGGGCTGAGGCTGTGACAGCAGCAGAGCCTGACGCAGGAGCAGCTTCTTGGCCTGTTGGTGGCGCAGGAGCAGTTGGTGGTGCAGGAGCAGTTGGTGGTGCAGGAGCAGTTGGTGGTGCAGGAGCAGTTGGTGGTGCAGGAGCAGTTGGTGGTGCAGGAGCAGTTGGTGGTGCCGGGGCCGGAGGCAGGGGTGTAGCACCAAATTCTGGGCCCTGTACACTCTCAATGTCAGTGGGCCCCTATACATGCCCGCGAGGCGCGTGAGAGAAAAAAAAAAAGGGGGGGGGGGGGGGGGGGTGTATTTATACAATCTACTACAATCAGATCAGATTATATTGATGAGTGGTTCTGAATTGATGCATTTGGCCTACTTGTGCTCAAATACCTAAAACATTAGGCTACATCTGGCTGCAATAAGTTGCAGAGGCAAAAATGTTTTAAGCCATTTTTCAGCCAGATTGAGAAGAATAGCTAATTGTTTTTCTATGTTCTCACCACCCAGACATATCTCTTTCTCTCTCTATCCATCTATCTGTGGCAAAAATCAGAATCACAATCATTTTTGATTGATAGTGAGATCACAGTTATTTAACATGATTATTCATTGGCTTTGGTAATATCATGAATTTATTGAACATTAACAATAGCTTTTAAGCACAGCACTGCACCGCAATGCTAAGGCTTTTTACCAGACAAAAATAATAAATTGCGTTATTGCTCAATTAATATATTACTAGTGTGCACTTGAGCCTACAGTGATATTGGTATGTTATTTACATGTTGATATATGCAGCAGCAATATTGCTAGATGGATCATTCATTAAATCTCAGCACGGAGTTTCATTTTATTTTCTGTAATGCAAAAATGTCATACATTCTGGAGCATTTTATTATTGTAATATTGCTGATCATGGCTTAAGAAAACTCTATACAAAAAAAATATATATATACAGGACTGTCTGAGCAAATTTGAATATTGTGATAAAGTCCTTTATTTTCTGTAATGCAAAAATATCATCCATTCTGGATTCATTACAAATCAACTGAAATATTACAAGCCTTTTATTATTTTAATATTGCTGATCATGGTTTACAGCTTAAAAAACTCAAATATCCTATCTCAAAAAATTAGAATATTCTGGGAATCTTAATCTTAAACTGTAAACCATGATCAGCAATATTAAAATAATAAAAGGCTTGCAATATTTCAGTTGATTTGTAATGAATCCAGAATGTATGACATTTTTGTTTTTTTAATTGCATTACAGAAAATAAAGAACTTTATCACAATATTCTAATTTTCTCAGACAGTCCTGTAAACTTGCTGGCGTGGTTGTGCTTGAACCACTTCTGAATATCCATGGTTACTTTGTGTTAACGGAGCAGCAGAGAGCAGCGTCTTGCAGATGAGTGACGTACACTGGCTGATTTATGGTTCCGCGTTGCACCAACGCAGATCTTACGGCGTAGGATAAGCGGGGACGTGAACGTACGGTGCGCGTCGCCGCGTACCCTACGCCGTAGGCTACGCCGTTGATTTAACGCGGAACCATAAATGAGGCTTAACGCGCGCGCATTTGTCAGTTTTCTTTTCGTCTTTTCAACTGAGCATGCAAACACATAAACTGAGGGTGCAATGCTTTTGCACCCTGGTAGAACCGGGCCTGTATAAGCAGCAGCTGTCTGGAGTGGACTATATTAACTTTAATTGGACTTTGCATGACAAGCTAACTTGGTTCACCTTTGGGAAAGAAAGCAGTCAGCAGCTGCCTCCCCTCGTTCTGCCGTCTTTCTTTTTGTTTCCTCTCTTTCTTTTTCTTATGTTTTTTGGGCAGCATGATGTCCTGCACACAGGTGTCTGATCACGGCGCACTGTCTGACCTGTTGCCGGTCGCTGTTGGGCGGACTAAACCATTTTGCATCTCCAAGAGGGGGGTCCCAGAATGTCTAATATATTGGGAGAACTGTGACATTAAGTTCATTCTCTCATTTGATGTTATCAATATATTTGAAATAAATTATGACACCAATTAATTGGAGGGCCCAATTAATTCGAAATAAAAACATCACAAAAAAAAAAAAAAAAAAAAAAGAATCTGGATTTTCATGGGCCCCTCTCTCTACTTGGGCACTGGGTAGTCAGGTCCACTTTTCCCCCCACTACCACGCCCATGGCCGGAGGTGCCAGGGCTGCTGTGGGTGCTGGGGCCGGTTGTGATTTTTGTAGATTTTGTGGTATTATTGCCTGTGGTATTTTATAAATTTGAAGGTGATCAATATTGACCTTAGGGAGTAGCTGGTTGGCAGACTGCAGGTCTGCACTCTTCTTATCCATAGCAACGATAGTAAATGGACCAATCCAGTTCTTGTCCAGCTTGCCACCCTTTCGTTGCTGACTGCGAATATTTTTTCGCAGCACCATGTCTCCCACTTGAAAACATGCCTGTTTTGCGGATTTAGGCAATGTGTACTTATTTTGGGCAGTGGCTATGTTGTCGCGCACCATATTGTAAATGGCATCCTGCCTTTTAATAGCGTCACCACCTCCTGGTCAAGGTCATTTTCCACGCTTACGTCAGAACCTCACACGGCAGGCGGGCCTCTGTCCCAAACAGGAGGAAGAATGGGGAGAATTTGGTCGTTATGTGCTTCTTGGTCCTCAACCCAAACATCACAGGATCCAGGTAATTGTCCCAACTATCTGGACGTTCCTTTTAGGGCTGCACGATTCTGGACAAAATGAGAATCACGATTTTTTTGCTTAGAATTGAGATCACGATTCTCTCACGATTTTTTTCCAATATAAAATTTATTGCACTTATTACTTTAACTTTGCAACAGCTGAACAAAAATATAATAACAATAAACATCTCTTGTCTTCTTTACACAAACCTTTGAATAATTTAAACAATAATAACAATTTAACAATATTTGTTCCTCCCTGAGTTGAACACCCTTTCAGAAAGGAACCCCCCATTGCCTTTTGCTGCTATTAAGAAGCTGCCGATACAAAAGGTAAACGTTACAAAAAATATGATGGTGCCTGATAAAAGACTGGCATCAACTTTGTAACAGCTGACATTGAACATAAAAACAATAAACATAAAACAAAAAAAAAAAAATTAAATCGTCGTCATTTGGAAATGAGATTGCGTTCAAGCATGAATCGAGATCGCGATTTTTTAACGATTAATCGTGCAGCCCTAGTGTGCAGCTTACTGTAATGAGAACTAAAAAAAACATGGACCCTTCTCTCTGATTGTTCAATGAAGGCTGTTGCTATTTCTTTTTTTTCCATTTTCTTCAGCTTGTCCCTATGGACGTGGCAGATGGCGATGCTTTTTAGCCTCGACTGAGCAGAGGTGGAAAAAGTACTGAAAAATTGTAATTGAGTAAAAGTATCTTTACTTTGCTTAAATCCTACTTAAAGTAAAAGTACTCATCTAAAAATGTACTCGAGTAAAAGTACAAAAGTACTTAATTTAAAATGTAATTTGAGTAAAAGTTACTTTCAGTTATTTAATGCAAAAAAAGGATGAGTCACGAATCAAATCCAGCACAAGTTGTTTTAATTAACTTTGAGGCATTTTAAAGTACACATTAAAGTACACATTAAAGTACATATTAAAGTTAAACATCCACACTTGTAAAAGCTCAGCTGAGCTCAGTAACATGATCCTTTTACTTCTGCAGAACAAAAAGGACAGTCACAACCTGTACAAACTACTGTGCAAACTATTGTCAGTCATATTGTCCAACCGACAAAAATAAAACCAGAATCAAAGTATTCAAACACAAAATAAATGTCCGCAGGATCCTGCTATTCACAATAAACCAAAATAAAATGCACACAAGATTTTCACCATAAATGTTGTACTCAGTAACGTGAGGGAGTTCAAATGTAGCGAAGTAAAATACTTGGGTCAAAATGTACTCGAGTAAAAGTAAAAATTACATATTTCAAAAACTACTTTTTAAAATTACAAATTACTCATAAAAAGTACTCAATTACAGTAACGTGAGTAAATGTAATTTGTTACTTTCCACCCCTGCAACTGAGACATGGATGACCGGAGCCGTGTCTTCAGGCGCTGCAGGGCACTGAAGCTCCTCTCCGCCACACAGGAGGACACCGGCACCACGAGCAGCAGTCTCACCAGCGTCTCCACTTGTGACCTCTGCTGACCGCCCTCTGAGGATTTCTGCAGCTTCTTCACAGGTCGTATATTCGTTGTTCGCCTTAAACATGGCTAGCTGTATCTGCAGTGCCTGTTGTTCCAGTTCTGGATGTTGCTTCACGATGTTTCCCTCTGTTTTCCCGTTCACCAGCATGTCCTCCAGCTTAACCTGCTTGTCTACGCTTGAAAGGAATTAAAGAGGAAAGGCAAAAGGAAGAAAGGAAAAAAGCAAAGGAAAAAGAAGAAAAAAAAGTGAAAGGAAAAAAAGAAGAAAAAAAGGTCAAACATTTTTGAAAAAGCTCCAGGAGCCACTAGAGCGGCGCTAAAGAGCATGGGTTGCCGACCCCTGATCTAAATAAATGATCCAAAAACATGGAGGCGTTCATCATTTAAGTCGACTAGCCTCTGACAGATAAGTTTCCTGTCCAATGCATCCAATTTTTCTTGATGCACAATGTTGTTTAGCCGGGTCTGCGTCATCGTTGTTCTTAGCCGGGTCTTTAGACGTCTCAAGGCGCTGAAACTTGGCTCTGCCTCCGCTGAGGAGGCAGGAACAACCATCAGCAGTCTCAAGAGGACCTCAACTTGCCTGAAAAGATGTCGCACCTCTGGCACCATTTCCCAGAAAATGTCTGCTACCTCTGAGGAAGATGTATATGCAGGGGCGTAGCCAGAGAAAAGACTCTGGGGTGGCCACCTGGGGCCAGTCTTTTAATCGGGGTGGCCAAGTGACCAATACAAAGAAGACACAACAGAACAATAGAAATGCCCAAAAATAATACAATTTATTATGAAATAACAAGAATAAAGTTTTCACAGCTTACAGAATTATCTCTGAGGACATCGTGCTCCAAGGCGTTCGTGCGTTTTGCGTGCGTTTTTGCATGCATTCGTGCGTTTTTTCATGCGTTCGTGCGTTTTGCGTGCGTTTTTTCGTATGTTCGTGCGCTTTTTCGTGCGTTTTTTCGTGCGTTTTTTTGTACATTTTTTCGTGCGTTTTTTCGTGCGTTTTTTCGTACGATTTTTCATACGTTTTTTCATACGTCATACTGTTGTTCCAGTTCTGGATATTGCTTCACGATGTTTCCCTCTGTTTTCCCGTTCACCAGCATGTCCTCCAGCTTAACCTGCTTGTCTACACTTGCCTGGTCCAACCGAACCTGTACCTGGGTGGCTGCGGTGTCAACAGCACATCGATCATATTATAAAAGATCATTCGTTTGGTGCTGTAGGACCCTGTCACTTTATCTAAATTGTCTACCCCCCTTTGGTGGCATTGTAATGGAGGATCATGCTTGGTTTCTGGTCCTCTCTTGTGCTGATTTCAGCATTTCTGTGCAGAGTGCTCATGAGCACAACATTTGTTCCCTTTTTGGGGCAGTAAGACACTAGGGCTGTGGTGTCTGTGATGCAAACGTGGAAGATTGAGACTGTTCTTGATCACCAGCAGCTCAGCAGGGAGTTCAGTCCTGTTCTTTCGGACAGTTCCGACCATTGTGAGCGTTCTCTTCAGAAGCTCCTGACCCAAGTTGTAGTTGGTAAAAAAATTGTGGCAGGTTATGTTGCGTCCCCTGAAACTCTGTGCCATGTTGAGCACTACCCTTGTTCCCTGATTTTTCTCTGGGGCTCCTCCAACCGGCTTTCCAGTGTAAACCTGCATGTTCAAGCATAGCTGGTGTTTGCATCACATGCTGCCCAGATGTTGATGCCAGATTTAGCTGGTTTGGAATAGTGTCCGACCGATCAGCCTTTTTTTCGATTATTTCGATCACCGATTAGGGGGAAATCAAAAAGACCGATAGCCGATATCAGCCGATACGATTATTACCCTTTTTTTCCTTTTTGGGAGAAAACAAATTTCAATACAAGAATTCATTTAAATGAATCGTGAGCAATTTATTGCTTTAACTAGGAAGGACAGCAATATTCACTTTGCACGGCTCACACATCAAAAGTGCAAATTATGGAACATCAAACAAAACAAGCAGCATTTCAGTTATTAAAAATAACATTAAGTGAATTTTCTCTTTACATAAAATAAAAAAGCTGCCTATAAAAAATAACAAATTAAGAGGAATAACAGCCTCAATTTTAGAACAGTCAGGCACAATACTCCCAATTCCCAGACCCAAACAAGTGCCTACTTGGAGGTAGTAACAGTAAGCTAACTAGTAAGCTAGTAAGCTAACGAGTACACATGACAAACCAGCCCCCGGGTCTGGCAGTCAGAAGGCGCGCCGATTTTTTCCAGTGGCCAACCGCGGTACTGCAACCAAAAATCCCATGCGGCCCAGAAAGCTTTTTTCCCATAGACCGCAATAGTAAAAGAGAAGCCTCTAAAACTGTTCACAGGACACCTCCAGCTGCAATCCCCGGCAATTACTAATCTTTGTATTCTATATTTTTAAATCATGGACTTTATATCCGTCAAAAATGTTTTATAACGGCCAGAAAAGTAAAAGAAAAGTCTCTTTCTGGGCGTGACGTCACGGCTGACGTCACAGCCGTGTCCGAGCATTCCACGGATGTTTTATATTAATATATATTATATAATTATATTATATTAATACATTAATAATATATGTAATGCTATACATGTAATAATATACATTAATTAATATATTATATTAATACATATTATATTAATATTCGCGTCATTGCCCCGGGGCATGATGGGAGGTGACTCAACTGCGCATGCTCTATGGGCCGCTGTATGCGGAAGTAAACCCGGAAGTGAGAGATTTTTTCGGCGTATGCGCTGGCTGAGCAGAATGCATTGAAATGAATGGGCGGCCATTTTTGACGTCCGATCCAGTTCTATTAATACATCCATGTGACAAACAACCAAACAGTACAGGTTGTGAAAATGGCTACACAGGTTGTTTTTTTAAGTGCAAATATTTACTTAAGTTTACTTAAGTTTGAGCATGTTGAACATTCTTAATACAAAAAGAAAATGCAGTATTTCAGTAAATTTCTTAATTTTTCTTTAAAAAAAAAAAAAAAAAAAATCGAAATTATTTATTTTCGATTTTTTTTTTGGGGGGCCGATATCGATTATTAATAAAATTATGAATATTGAATTCGATAATCGGCCACGGACGATTATCGGTCACCCACTTGTTTGGAAGGCATGTATTGCCTAAATGGGCAGCGACCTCTGAATGCCACCAGCCTTTCGTCCACTGTGATATTAGGGCCTGGGGTACAGAGTAGTGGAAGTTTCTCTACCCACTTGTCCCACACTGTCCTAATAGCTGCCAGCTCGTCTCTCTCCCGTCTACCAGCCCTTGTCTCTCGATTATCAAATCGGATTACTCTGGAGAAAACGTGAAAAGTCTCCAGAGACCTTGTCGCTGCCCGTCTCAACATCCCTGTGAGGGACCTAGCAGTCGACACAGGGACGCTGACTCAAAAAGGTTAGCAAAATAGCTTTAAGTTATTTTCTTTCTCAAAAACTCTAAAAGATAACAAGATTTAGGGCCTTTTCAAGTTTACCAAAACCAAAAAGACAGGACATAAAACCAAACACCCTCCTGAAACAAAGAAACTGCCTTATATACAATCAGACCAAACCAAAATAAATTACAGGATAATTACCAAATCAATTAAGCTTACAAAAGGAACAAAACTTGTGGAAAAGACAAACTATATATTTCTAGATAAATAACCTACTCCAACTAATATTTACATATATACACAAACTTATCCAACTTAGATTAAACTTAACAAAACCCCATCAAAATCTTAAATCCCCCACGACTGGAGAGCAGATGATGGTGCCGAGCAGGTCTTAAACTGGAGGAACATTTCTGCCCCTCCTTTGCCGTTTCCACCCGGACACCAGTCGCTGACGCACACCTCACTGGGATGTGAGTCGGCCAGACTCAGGACCCCCACAGCGGGCATGGGAAATAAACAAACAAGAAATAATTATTATCCTATCCAGATTCCAGACTGAATAAGCTGCTGAATAATTTCATTTTCAAAAATGCACATTTCTTATTGTTCACTTGAAATATGGCAGATATGTTTACACTAAGTACATATCTTGTTTACTTGAATTAATGAACTCATTAAATCCAGGGCTTGAGCGTTTTCAGTGTTTTCACCAATAGAGGGCGCTCTCATGCAAGTGCAGCTTTCCCTGGTCAAAGTTAAGGAAGTCAAAGAGACAATGTTTACATAGTCATACAATACATTATTTTGTGTCTTTGAAAAATACATGTCAAATGTTCAAAAAACCTTGTTATTTACTTAATGAGTGTTGTTAGAGGAACTGAGTTCATTAATTGGCTATTTATTTACAAATGTAGCCACAGATGAAGACAAAATCAATCTTGGGTGGAAAAAAGCATTAAAAATCACAATAATCCAAGAATCGTGGCACCAATAATTGAATCGACAATCGTTATAATCGAAGAATCGAAGAATCGAAGCTCCAAAAATCGAATTGAATCGAATCGTGAGGTCCTTGTTTGCACAACCCTACTGGACAGGAGCCACTCTGTGCAGATTATCCTTAAATGGCTGGTTAACCACCACATCCAACACCTGTAGTTGGCTTGTCTTCCCCCTGGTGTGATGACCAGGTCACCGTTCATCTTCCTCACCTCAGTTTTGACATCATCAGTCCGGTGAAGGCATCCAAGACGAGCATGTTTTAACCAGTCCACCACAAGTTCCGTTTCCATCCAGCCCGTTTCCTGGGCACGCACCACAATGCCAGCATTACCGGCGCCAGAGCTAGGGGTCTCTGGTCCGGTGTGAGTACCAGATTGTATCGGGCTGAAATATTGTGCATTTTTTCCCCGCGATGGTATTTTTTTGCCATGTTAAGCTAGGAAGGTAGTTTTTCACCATGTCTTCACATTCAAAACGTCTTTTTTGGCAATTGCGGATTAATCAGTGAGCGCTTAGTTGACGTTACATTTTTTTTGAATTATATTTATATAATGTATTATGACTATTTTGCTTAGACATTTACAGATTCAACAATGAGAACATATAGAGACATACACTTCTGTAAAGTCAGAAGCAGCAGATCATAGTGGAGGTAAAAGGGAGAATTCTGCAGCAACCACACCACAGATTATACCATTTGTAATTGTGTTAATAATACCTCTGAAATCAGGCCTGACGAAAGGCTTCAACTGAGACCAGTTGGTCTTCTGTTCCAGCTCTGTACCCTCCATAGTGGACAAACATAGGGCCCCTTCCCTTCAGGCTCTAGCCGCCCTCCTTTACGGCCTTCCTGCCTTTTATTTGCCTTCATGACCAAGTCTCCATCTTTAAAGGAGAAACACTTCACCTTCTTCCCCTTTCTTTTGCGATACTCTTTCTTTTGAGAGTCCTGGGCTTTTTTATTGTTGCTGTAGATCTGGGATAAAATATACACACAAAAATATATTTCTCTCAGGAGTGCTAGGGGGATGACGAAGGAGAACCAGCTGACCAGGTAAGTGGTGAACAGGTAAGTTTAGCTTAGGACTTTCTGTCAGGGGAGCTAGGGGGTGACGACGAAGGACCCCCCCCCCCACCTACCCTGGGCCCGGGACAACAGACCCGTTTGTCCCCCCCTATCGGCGGCCGTGGGCTCTGGTAATGGGCATGCCTTCGTTAAGTTTTTCAAAAACAAACTCACACACTCTCTGGTCAATCTGGTGGAAGCGGCCGCTTTGAGAACCACGATAAGCTTTTCTCTGGCTGTTAGCATTTTCCAGACGGTCTTTTACGGCGCGCCATCTTCGGACGTTTCACTCCGTTAGCCCATACTTCATGGCTGCCTGACAGTTGTTTAACGTCTCTGCTGCATTGACTACCATTATCTTAAAATTAGCGTCATAACTCTGCCTCAGCTGTCTGCTAACCTGACCAACTTTTGATCCACTTTGCTCCGGACGATCACCGTCTCTCCATTTTTCATCCCTCGTCACTGCAGTTGAGCTGTGATTGACAGCTGTCATGGCGGAGTCACTTGCTTTGCAGAAAACTGGCGCCCTCTGCTGTCGGGCACCAGCATGTGTCTATGGTCTTCTTCCCTGTTTCTATGTCTTTTCTCCTTTTCTAAATACTGCTGCCTCCTCTCTTCATCAGCATCACGCCTGGCACGGTAGCGCCTCTGCTTTTCAGCTGCGCTTAGAGGTGGCCCAGATCTCTGTAGAAAACCATTTAAAATGTTTAAAATGTCTATTAACCTATTGAAAATTATCTGAATATAATTTAAACATAGCTCTATTTATTTTGAGTTAATAATCCCATGAAATCTTAACATGCTTAGGCTACCTAGTGGCAATAAAAGGGAAAAAAGGCTATTTATATTCTGGAAAATATGGCAATACATTTAAAACATGTTGATCATGCTAAGTTATACATGCACATTTCATTTGACTATAGATAATATATTGTTTCTTATGAGTGAACTGAAGGAAATGCAACCCTGTTACCAGACTGCGGTAAAGTGAGCCGCTGTTTGTCTTTCGTTGGGTGCGCACTAGAGTAAATACGGTTCTCGAGCAAAGTGAAGGTCCTAAAAGATACATAAAACCTACGTGCTTTTACTGGAGAAATGTGGAGAAAAATCACCTCCAATATGAGTCAACTTCTTAGTTATATTTCACTGCCGTAAAGGGGAGAAAAATCACCTTTCAGTGCCATTTTACTGCATTAATGTGGAGAAAAATCTGTTTAAAATGACCCCTATAATAAAAGCCATTTACAGAATGCTGACATTTGATCTTACCTCACATCAGTTCCTTCATAGGTGTGTTCCTCATTTTTTTTTGCATATTGTTCCTGACGTCTCACTCTACCTCTGGTACAATTTTGGTAACATTTTACTGTAGAAATTTGGAGAAAAATCCTTTTGAAATGACCTCTATAATAAACTCCATTTACAGAATACTGACCTTTGACCTCATCTCACATTAATTCCTTCATAGGTGTTGTTTTGGGAGAAATCTCAAATAGGTTCTAGAGTGGTCGGCTGTACCCAAAATGAATCACACACACACACTCGCCTTTGCTATAAGATATGAATACATTTATTAGCAAAAAAGCAAGCATTACATAGAAGACATCCACAAAACTACCCGTTCTAGGATAAGTGTCGAATTACCCCCCACAACTCGGCAGTACACACAATATCACTCGTTTGCTAGGGTGACGCGACAAGCTATCCCCCGCAAAACAGTGGCAATCAACACAGTTGCAATCATCACACACAGGGGAAAGGGTTTTTAAGGCCTTCTTACCTCGACACGGAACTGGAGAGCCAAGGCAGTCCGGTTTTGAATAAGCCAAGGAAAAACCCAACGCCGGGCGTTTTGCCAGTACCCACGGCCGACTCTGGCTATACTTCCGGTTTCCCTGTCTTTTATACCTTTCCCTCAGCACCTTGCGGAGGGGGGGGGGGGAAAGACCTATTCGCCCCCCCGTCCGCAAGCTCTCAAAACAAGTTTCGGCTCCCACGGGACCCAAAATCCCGTGCGAACCAGGCCCTTCCTCACAGAAAAACAGGCATTTGCTATAATAAACAGCAGGTGCGTGGCCAACTAAAACTAAAGCTGTGTTTTGGGAACCCAGGGCATCTTCAGGACACAAAACTTATTTTTTCTCACTTCAGGTGTGTTCCTCATTGTTTTTGCATATTGTTCCTGACGTCTTACTCTTACTCCCATGCATGGACTTGAAAATATCACTGTAGCACTGGCAATGATGTCATCCATCTCTGGCAGGGAGCCCAAATATATGCATGGCCAGTCTGTAGTACCTTTGGACACTAAAGGCAAACGCAGAAAAATCATTATCATATTCCTTTAATTGCCTGTTAAAACTATATTAGTAGATAAATACATGAATAAAAACATATGACTTTTTCTTGCACAGATCTTTGGCGTTCTTCATTATGTGGCTGAGACACCGATGAAGAATGGGAATGTCAAAGTTTTCCCCGATGAATTGTCCTGTGATAATCTCATAATCCTGCTGTATGAGATGTTCCAGATTGATCTGGCAGAAAAGTCCATGAAATTGCCTGAAGCAGCACAGAGAATCCATCACATATAATCATCACAGGTCTTTTTCATGATTTATGTCCATACAGTTTAGAGAGGTCTGTCTTGAATGCCTGTAGAAAATAAAGGGCCGAGGCTGTTGTGTGATCACAAGTCACATAAGTAGCAACAGGTAGAGGCAGTGCTTAATTTGTCCAAGAAGAGGTCCCGGAACATCGAGGGGGTACCCGGGGGGGGGCATTGAGCATAATGCATTTAAATGCATCAATCTGGTGCACTTTGGAAAGCTAGAATAACAATAATAGGGTGTCTGCTGCCTTAACTTACCTTGGAAACATAGCTCCGGAGCTTCTCTACCCGGCTAAACTATTCTCCGCTCCTCTGTTTGTGTGTGATGCCGCGTTCCATTTGTCCTCGGAAGTCGGAATTTCCCAGTTCCCAGTCGGAATTTTCAACTGGAACGCCCCTCGAAGTCGGATTTCCTACTGATTGGCTGCATCAACCCCAAAATAACGCCGTTTTAAATCGTACAAACACAATATTGGTATCGTTGGAAAGGGAAAAATGTCCTCTTAATTTTGGGGGGGGCTGAGATCAAATTTGGGGGGGCTTCAGCCCGTTTTTTTATTTGTAGTGAGAACATAATCCACAGCAACCGACACAAATCCATTCATGTGTATGTGTCCGCGGCGCAAGGACCACATTGATTGTGCTGCAGCTGCCCTCATCGCCGCTTGTTGCTTTTCTGATTCGTTTTGAAGAATCATGCAACTCTTCCTTCTTTTTGAAAAAATAATTCAGCTGTCTTTTTGACATGTTTGCGTTGCTCGCTGCTGGCTCCCCAGATCCAGCAAATTTCCAAAGTTTTTTTGGTCGGGGGCGTGGTTTGCTGGCCCATCTTTTCATTGCATCAACAAATCTCCGACTCTTTCAAATTACGTTAAATCTTTATAAACAACATGAAATTCTTGGGATTTGTTCTGTAAATGAATTTATGCATATTATTATTTTTTATACATTAAAAAAAACGTTTTTATATTATTATTGTTTTATATATATACGAGAGGTGCCGGATCTGCCCAAATAAGTCCCGGAACGCAGGGAGGCCAAAATCGAGAGGTGCCGGATCTTGTTCCGGCAGGATCCGGCACAAATTAACCCCTGGGTAGAGGTGAAGCACCCTTAACAGGATTTGTAGCGGACCCTTGGTTCCAATAAAAAGGCGGAGAGATTCGTACGGGTGCTCAAATTTTATTACTATACCGGGCACCGTGAAAACTGACGGGAAGATACAGAAAAAAGGAAAAAAGGGGGGGATTCATGTAAATTAACAAGCATTCCACAATTAAACATCACATACATACATGCATACATCACATTCCATGATGCCATCCGTAAACAGAAATATAAAAAGATACACTGCTTAATGTAGTGTGCATTAATATGCATTGTCTCGTCTAAATAAACTTTGAAAATACCTTTATTAGAGCGCAATCAGTGACCACTTTTAAAATTCTAAATGTATTAATATTAAAAAATAGCAAAAGCAGCATCATTTAATGAAACAGAACATCCCAAAGATTTAAAATAATACAAATACCTGGTTCCACTAGCAAGGGCTTGTTTAGGAAGTGTTAGTGATTGATGGAGGAAACATCCCCACAATTAATCAAACTAGAAATAAACAACTCAAATTAATGTCAAAGAAAGAAAACCCATAAAATAAGAACCATTTTAATTAAGACCTGTCATCAAATTCAAACTTACTTGAATAAAGTCATGAAACAAACAAAAGAAACGGAGCACAAGCCGACCCACAGGAGACACAGGTGTGGAGATTTACAGCAGAATAATCCCCTCCACTTTCTACCTTTACATCTCTGCTAAACCACGCTGGTGGAAACTGACCACCAGGTGGCAGTGAAAACAATTTACCGGCATTTACAGGATTCCTGACGACCAACTCGTAAACATAAAATGGTGCAGAACTTGCACCGTCCTTTTGGACAATGCTTCCCGTAGCATCCAGGTAGACAATGTCTGTTTTGAAACGCTTGTAGAAGACAGACAGTGTCTTCTTTGACCAGAGCATTACACCCTTTGGATGCATAAGCACCTTCTGCAGCACTTCCTTGTCTTGTCCACTTTTTAAGTTCATTTGGACGACACCTCTTTAGCTTCCTTTGACTACAGGAAAGGTTCTTCAAAACCTTTGGACTTGGAGCTTCATCCCTACAACCAGAATCCATTACTGTCTCTGGGAGCTTTTGAAGTGACTCCAATCAGAGCATGTGAGCGGAGTGGAGCGGCGAGAATTTCCGCTCCTCGCTCACAAAGGTTGTTACCGCTCCGCTCCGCCCTCAAAGTCGCAAAATGCCGCTCCAGCCATAACCGCTCCGTGCTCCAGTAACACTGCAACCCGCTCCGCTCCGCGCAGCGCTCCACGCTCCGCTCCAAAAATGTTTGCATGCATATAAAATGCACATGTTTACCTGAAGCCTTAGATCTAACCAGAGGTGGATGAGAGAGAGAGAGAGAGAGAGACTCAGCAAAGTTACGTTCCTTGCAGCCAGTCACGGAGCCGAGAGGAACAATTACGCAGAGCCGACATAGTTTTAAAGTCCAAAAAATAGATATTTACTGACAAGAAAAAATAAGAAAATAATTTCACCTAACGGAATTATCTGGTTTAATACACTTTTGTTTATTAACCTTTCCCGAAACAATGTTTCATTCACTGTGTGTTCGGGTGTGTGTGTGTGAGACGTGTGGGTGCAGCGGAGGAGAGAGAGGGAGATGCAGGTGTGCGCGTGTGGAAGACCGGTACACGTGTTCAGTTACTTTTCAGTGTGTCCTCCGTTAGTTTCAGTCGTCGGTCCTCACGTGTTTTGTTTGCTCTTATTACATGTTTGTAATAAATGTGCGAGGTTGCACGGACAGCATTTTTCCTCCGTCCTTTTTTCCTTCACTTTCCCCGGACTCCTAACGCCGGTTACGAGCCAGAGACCGAATTAAAATGAGGGGTAACGGAGCGAAACTGGAGCGGGATGACGCCCCGCTCCACCCCAATCATCCTAGAAAAAAAAATCCCGCTCTGCGCTCCTTTCAAAATTCGCCGCTCCGCTCCGCCGCTCGCTCACGCTCCGCTCCGCTCACATGCTCTGACTCCAAGTACAAAGTCCTGGGAAACTTACTGTCAAGTTTAACCCCGTAAGATGGACGTGCATCAGCACGCAACGGTCTAGACTTTAGATCATTGGTCGGCAACTGGCGGCCCGCGGGCCAAAATTGGCCGTCTCCAATAATATCAGCCAGATGACATTGAAACGACAATTTCATAGAGAATTCAAAGCCTTTATTTAGAAAAGATAAAATAAACGTAGAATCTTCTTGATTCCGGACGCACACCGGCTTGTGGTGGGAACGTGGGACGTATGCGCTTCTGAAATTACAGAGCAAAAAAAAGAAAAGGAGAAAGCGAAAATAAATTACTATTTAAATAAAATAAAGCAACAATGAATATATCTAATAAAAACAGTAATGGCAGTCTTAAAAGATTACTCACTTAATGGGAAAACTGGCATCTCCCTTCAGTCACGATCTTTTGGATGTCTGGAGATATGGATGTGACTTTAACCCGCAAGCAGTTCTCCAGATTTTTTGTGCGTCAGGCGGTTCCTCTCGTGCGTCTTAATGGCATTCATAGACGAAAAGGCCGACTCGCATGTGTAGGTGGAGGGAAACATCGTCAGCACATAAAATGCGAGTTTTTTGATCCAGCTGTACTCATCTGAGCATGTCATCCAAAAGTCATCCACCGATTGCGCACTTTTGAGCGCATCACTGACCAGGGAGGTTGTTTGGAAATCAATAAGCTCCATTTGAAATGCGGCCTCATCCAACAATGGGATGGTTTCTTTAGCCAGGGAGGAGAAATCCGCACTTCGGACAGTGAGAGGGTCACGGACAAAAGCGACGATGTCCCTCGGGATGGAGTAGTCCTCAAACCTGGACTTGAAGTTGGCCCGTAGCTGTTGGATGAAATCCACCATCAGTCCTGTCACTTCTCCCCGCACCTGTGATTTTAGTGTATTGAAGTGCAGGAGCCTGCCAGTTGATAGGTCTGACTGGAACAACTCCAGTTTCCTGGTGAATGACATGGACATTTCATCTTGGAGAAAGGCAAGGTGGTCGTCTGCAGCTCGCATCTTGCTTAATCTCAGGAAAGCCTTTACCTCATCCAGTAGCGCACAGAAGCGCTCCAGCGCTTTGCCTTTACTCAACCAGCGCACGTCGTTGTGGAGCAGCAGGTCATCGTGAGTGCCATCCTCTGATTCAGACACAAGTTGTCGGAAAAGACGGTGCTGAGTGCTTGATGTACCCCTGATAAAATTAATGATGCGCATCACTTTATCCATGACCCCCTTTAGCTCCCCACTGAGCCTGGCGCACAGGACACTCTGGTGAATGAGGCAATGCAATCCGTGCGTTTGGAGCGCGATCTCCTTCAATCTGCTCACCAGACCTCTGTGCTTTCCAAGCATGGCCGGTGCCCCGTCTGTCACGATGAGGTTGATTTTCTCAAAGGACAATGAATGCAGCCTGAAGACTTCCTCCAGTTTGTTAAATATAATTTCTCCGGTGGTGTTCCCCTCTAATGGAATTAAAGACAGCAACTCCTCCCTGAACTCCTTCCCATCAAAATATCTCACATAGACACACATCTGGCTTACATCTGTGTTGTCTGTGCTCTCATCAATGGCCAGAGAAAAGTAATTGGCCTGACTCAGACCACTGAGAATGACTCCATGCACAGCATCCGACAGTGCGTCTATGCGCCGGGTAGCGGACCTCGCAGAGAGAGGCACCTGTTTCACCGAGGCAATCACGCCATCCATTGATTTATCAGTAGGCAGCTCCTCCAAAACTGCCACCATTACCTCTTTAAAAATCTCTGCGTCAGTGAATGGTCTGTTGTGCCGGGCGAGCACCCATGCTGCTTTAAGGGACGCACTTGTCACTTTTTGTTGCGCTGTGAGGCCTCGTACCAGGATCTTGCTGCTGTGCGCATAACTGGCTGTCAGCGCTTCAAGTTTGTGCCTCCTTGTCCCTGTCTGGAGCGGATAGGCCACTTTGAAGGTGCCATGCTTTGTGTCGTGGTGCCGTCGGATGTTGTATTCTTTGCAAACTGCAACAACTTCGTTGCAGATGAGACACACAGGCTTGGCATTTATGAAATCAGGTAGGATGAAAGCATACTTCTCTTTCCACTCTTCTTTGTCTGTCCTACCCTCGCTGTCAACTTTCCTCTTCAATGCTTTGGACAGTGACATTTTGTCTTATAACTAGCAATGGTTGCTAATGTCTCTGTGCGTTCCCGCGACGAGGGGGTGCTTTTCACGGCAGATGTGCTGTATACGGCACAACACCTGTGTGTCAGTATCATGGATCTATTAATAGTATCAGCGCAGACAGACTGCATTTATGGTTCCGCGTTAAAACGACGGCGTAGCCGACGCGTAGGGTCGCGGTGCGGTGTGCGTCGCCGCGTACCCTACGCCTTCGGCTCTGCGTTGGTGTGACGCGGAACCATAAATCAGCCACCGGGAGCAACAAAACTTATTAAGGAGCATCAAACTCACTCTTATCTATGCGGAAATAACGCTAAAATATAAAGAAGGCTTCCCAAACTGTGATCTATGGTGAAATAGGAAAATTAAGATGTGAAACTCTTCTAAAGGTGACACATGCATTTAATTGACTTCATGGCGCCAGCCTTGGCGTTTATTATTACGCAAATGTGGAATGTTTGGGTCCGTCTAATTTCGTCAAATTAAATTTGGAGATTCACCGTTCACATTTTTATGTGTATGCGTTGTATGAGAGAGAGATGGAGAGGGCGAGGGAGGGAGGGAGAGACGTGGCCTGTACGTCGTTGTTTTTTGTTTTTTTGCAGTTTGGGTGCACAATACACTTGTGTGTGTGTGTATTAAAAAGAGATTTTGCAGTACTCTGATTATCACCAAGTTACTTATGGTTTCATAACGCAGCCAGAGTAGCGCTAAAGCAGTAATAGCAAACTAATAACAGTCTGTAGCAAATTCAAGTTACTTTATTTAAACTAATGACTTTCTTAAATTACCTTTTTGTACAAGATATAATCAGGGCTGCACATAAGTGGGCCGCCAGAGCGCATGCGCTGTCAAAATCCACAGTGCGCTGTGAATCTTGTGCTGCGAAGCGTTTTTGCGTACCAACAGCTGGGGCTCATATTATTGGTTGTGGCCAGACCAGAATACTAATATTAAAACATCTATTGGGAGAGCTTTTCCCCAGAACTGCCACTCAAAGTTGGTACTGGGCTGGCCAATCACAGCGCGTCCTTACTCCCCCTCCATGATCGTTGCGCAGGGAGAGAGGTAAGGATCAGCTTTACTGAACAAACTCCGACACGTCTCGTCAAAATGTCCAAGAAGCAAGCGCCATTAAGTCATTATTTTGGCGTTCCACCACCACCAACTCCAAAGAGACGCCAAACTGAACCACTACCCGTGGATAGAAACAGAAAACGTGTTTGCCGAGAAGTGGCTGCATGATGTTACGCGGCGACGCGCACCGTACGTTCGCGCTCCCGCGTATCCTACCCCGTAAGCTCTGCGTTGGTGCAACGCGGAACCATAAATCAGCCAGCGTCCTTCACTGCATGCAGCAGCAGTTACTGCACCAGCAAGACTCTGCTCTGATTATGGATCACAGTTTATGAAAACCCCAAATACAAAATAAATTAGAGAATATTTTATGAAATCAATAAACAATTCCATCATCAAAATTATAACAAATAAAGGTTTAACATATCTTACTTTGCATGTAATAAGACTAGGTAATATATTAGTTTCCCCTTTTAAGTTGAATTATTGAAATAGATTAACTTTTACACCATATTCTAGTTGAATTATTGAAATAAATTAACTTTTACACCATATTCTAGTTGAATTATTGAAATAAATTAACTTTTACACCATATTCTAGTTGAATTATTGAAATAAATTAACTTTTACACCATATTCTAGTTGAATTATTGAAATAAATTAACTTTTACACCATATTCTAGTTGAATTATTGAAATAAATTAACTTTTACACCATATTCTAGTTGAATTATTGAAATAAATTAACTTTGTAAAGGACCATATTGAGCCATTCATCTTTATAAGTGAATAAATATCGTTTTGCCTATAACTTATTCCTGCATCCCTCTTTTATCGATCCGGCGAGACGGGTCACCGCGTTTTTGGAGCCCCAAGTCACATATCCAGGGGCTCCTCTGAGCACCAGACCAAAATAATTATGTGCAGCCCTGGATATAATAGTATAATAATACTAGTAGCCTATAGATAAGGGGAAAAAAGGTTTTGTTTAGTAGAAAAAAAACATGTTTCGCCTGATTGATGTGATGTTCTGGCCCAACATTCAGTTGCTCCGAAAACATTTGGCCCAAACTTACTTGCCAAACTTACTCCCCTGCTGTAGATCATCGGGGTGGTGGCAAACTTCTCCTCCAGTGAAGAAAACACAGGCTTTCAAGGTGGACTCATCTGACACCTCAACTTTGACCTGAACTGGACAGTCTTTGTCTTTATACTATCTATGCTGTTTATCCCTCATTTTATTTATTTATTTATTTTTTACTTTTCCTCTATATCGTAAAAAGCAAAGCATTGTTATTATAAATAAACTTTTTTTATTGAACAAGGAAGAAGTCTCTTTACAAACTTGGAACAAAAAAAACAATTTGTAAAAACAAAGTATATACAACAAGTAACTTCAAGTAAACTGGAGTGGGTAAAGTTTGTTCACATTGTGGGTATAATAAAGCCAGTGTACTGGCCTTGAGGGTCAGGGTATTTGTCCCTTATTCTCCAAATGCAGCAGCTGGGGATAACACGACGGTTACCCTGGCCCAGTGATCCATGCTGCCAAAAGGTGTACTGGCGATAAGCAGCATATCTAAACTGCCTATTATCATCGCCTGGTTCTGTAACTTCTGCTACCACCAACACATCATTCCTGTAGTCTCTGTGTATAAATAGCCATCTTCCAAGCAGTAAAGCTCGAAATGAGGCAATTTGCTTATGCAGTGCTCAGGCCCCTGGCCACAGCATTTCCTTTCTGCATCTGTGGCCATCTCCCTGCAGTTCCCACAGGTACACCATGGAAGGGCAGCTGCAGGTGGGAGAGTGGTGCTATCCAATGATGGGAAGGTCGGCGGTTCGAATCCCGCTCTGTCCAAGTTTGCTGCCGTAGTGTCCTTGGGCAAGACACCTTACCCACCTTGCCCCGTGTGAATGTGTTTGAATGTGTATGAATGTTGGTGGTGGTCAGAGGGGCCGTTAGGCGCGATATGGCAGCCACGCTTCCGTCAGTCTGCAGGGCAGCTGTGGCTACAAATGTAGCAGCCGTGGCTACAAACGTAGCAGCCGTGGCTACAAACATAGCAGCTGTGGCTACAAACGTAGCAGCCGTGGCTACAAACGTAGCAGCCGTGGCTACAAACATAGCAGCTGTGGCTACAAACTTAGCAGCCGTGGCTACAAACGTAGCAGATGTGGCTACAAACGTAGCTACCACCACCAGTGAGGATGTGAATGAATGAATAATGATCTCTGTAAAGCTCTGGGTGCCTTGAAGGAGCTATATACAGTAAATCCAAGTCATTATTATCCTTATTATTATTATCCAATGGAGGCAGGGCATCAAAAACCAATCCAGGGTTCCGGGAGAAGATCCGGGTTGCGAGTGCTCGTAGCCCCATTTCACTCATGTTTTGAATGAGTTCCTAAGTAAACAAACCACAAAATAGCATTTGGCATTTACATTTGATTAAAACTACATAAGATGCTGACATAGATACAGATGGTGATATTACAAGTCATAATTTTACTGCTGCCTATCAAATGTTTAGTATAGCCTACTCTGGAAACAAACCTCTGTCTGTACTCGACGGTCATTTCGGAGCACCTGAACTCTGCCCTCTTCCTCTGCATCTCTGCCTCCTCTCCTTCTCCTTCCTCTGCCACCACCTCCAGCACTGGGACCTGAATTACCTCCACCTCCAGGACCTGCACTCTGACCTCTTCCTCCTCTTTGTCCTCTTTGGCCTCGGTCATCTGGTGCAGGGCCTGCCCTCTCTCCTCTTCCACCTGCAACATGATCTGCACTCTCTCTCTCAGTTCTCTGGTCCATCTCCTCCCTCTAGATTTTCTCCTCTCTGCTCTGTGTCTCCTGGGTCCGTGGACTTTGCGGCCATCCGTTTTTTGTTTTGAAATGACAAAATAAAAATAGAGAAATAATGCCAAATAATCCGTTTCCCATCTTTTTTTTGATAATAAAAAACGGAAAATGGATCGTTATCCATTATCCGTTATCCGATTTCATTGATGTGTTTGAAATCAAAATTGGGAATTAAAACAGGTCCGTGTATCTTTTGGTCATTGGATTTTTCCGTCATGAGTGGGAATCAAAAAACCAAAAACGATTGGTTTATTTGATTTTCCTTTTAAAACAAAAAACAAATATTGAATTACGCTGCATTTTTTCTTTTTTTGTGTTAATATGATTTAACAAAGATTCAAAACACGCTTTTATTTTCGTTTTCTATTTCATATAAGAAAAATGAAATCACTAGTCAACAGGAACGAAAAAACGAACCAAAAACAACCGTTTATTCATATTCGTGCACCGGAAGCTGGCATTTACAAAGCAAGTGCGCGAATGAGCTGTTCTGTACCAACCAAGAGCGCACATCAGCAGCATGTCTCTGGAGCCCTACTCACAGATGATTTTAGATATGGCAAAACAAGCCCTATCATCCTCTGAAATCTCTGCGCACATTACGCAAGAAAGTGGCGGCGGGAGAGGATTTTCTGCCCGAAGTGTGAGGAGATTATGTGCTGAAAACGGCGTAAACTTGATGGGATTGCCTGCAGAACATCTGGAGTTGGAGGTGGCAAAAGCCATATCCCAGGTATGAAAAGCTAAATTTGAGCCTTTTCTTCTTTGATATGTGTGTGCGTGTGAAAATAATATTCCTACAATATAGAAAGTTTAATTTACCTTTTTATCGCCGCACTATCACGATTCCTGGCTATTACACAATAGTAAACATCACACAACCACCTCCATGTATGCCTGAATGTGAGGACAAGAAAGTAATAAGTTCATAACCACCCCCTATGTTGTTTTATTTTATTAGATGTTTTGTCACTGTGCACATAGGAAGATATGAGTTGTTCCCCCTTTCTGCCACAAGAGGGAGAAACCCTTTAGTGAGCACTTCTGCCAGCAGTAAAACACCGACCGCATACAGTAAATTGTTGTGCCAAGAGGAATGCTGGAACGTGTATAATGATTTATTCATTGCCATGTCTGTATGTTTTCTAGAACCCAGCAAATAAACAACATAAAAAATCCCACTGAGTGTTCATTCATGTATGCACCGTGGACTATTGTTTTAATGATGAACATATCGGCTCGCATGATTATTGAATGTGAAAATCATGATTGTTATTTTCTAGACGGGACCAACATTTGGAAGAAGGATGATGAAGGGCTACCTCGCTATGAAAGGAGTGCATGCTGCTGAGCAGTGGCGAAACTACCATATATGCAGACAATGCGACTGCATAGGGGCCCGCACGTGTCCAGGGCCCGCAGGTGTCCAGGGCCCGCACGTGTCCAGGGCCCGCAGGTGTCCACGGCCCGCACGCGCAGGACCTGGGGACGTGCGGGCTTGGACTTTTTTTTTTTTTTTTTTTTTTTGTGTTTACATCAATGTTATGGGCTGGTTATAAAGATATATCTAGTTTAAATAAAAAAAATAATTTATAGATGATCTCGGATGATGCCGGTGTAGTGCGCATGTGTAACCCATATTTGCGTAGAGGAAGAGTTGGCGAGTGAGGAGAGGAAAGGAGTTAAGGCTGATTTATGGTTCCGCGTTACACCAACGCAGATTACGGCGTAGGGTACGCAGTGACGCGCACCGTACGCGCGCGTCGCCGCGTCCCCTACGCCGTACCCTACGCCGTACCCTACGCCGTACCCTACGCCGTACCCTACGCCGTCCCCTACGCCGTACCCTACGGCGTCGATTTAACGCGGAACCATAATTCAGGCTCGAGAGTTGAACTGTTGTCAGGAATTAATTAATGACTTTGCCCAGCGGAAGGCCCGGAAAGTCAAACTGAAATTGTAAGTAATGACCCATTATTATTAATATTTGTTATAGTGATAGTGTATCACTAGTTTGTTTGTGTTTATGCGTGTTAATGATGTTTTTATTTGTGGTGTGCCGCCGTGCCGCCAAATTTCAATCTGCGCTGTGTGGGTTTATTCTCAGCTGTTGGCACTGCTGGTGTTCTGTCGCACACCGGCGCACCGTGTGCGTTATGCTGTTGGTTATATGCTATATATATGGGATTTTTTTTTAAACATATCTATCTGCGCTGTGGTTGTGTTAAGGGTTAAAGCTGTCAGTAGTGCCCGTTGTCATTTGAATGGTGATGCATCTGCTGTGAGATTGCGTCAATCACAGCGTCTGTTTTGCATCGTGATGGGCAGGGCCCGGTTTAATGATCTTGCATCGGGGCCCGGTTTAATGATCTTGCATCGGGGCCGGTGCAGAGTTGTTTCGCCACTGCTGCTGAGACACGTATAGGATCCTGGTCAGAACTAGCACCAACCTTACCATGAAACAAGATGTCAGGTATGAATGATCAGGCCGTGGTGACTCTAAACCATCACCATGACAACCACATAAGCCAACACGTCAAACCACTTGTGATGTGTTCATGGTCATCCAGACTATTTATTGCAAGAGAGTAATTATTTAAAAAAATCATATATATGGGCTGATTAATGTGGTTTAATGAATTAAACTCCCATAAAACTTGTGATAATAAAAAATATATTGTCTGACATTTATACTAACGATTTGTGGCAGTTTTGGTGGGGAAAAGCGTGTTTAGTGGTCCAACTTTGCCCATGAAATTATGCCCGGTCAGTTTAGTTTTAACCGGTCTGAAGCGCAGCTGCGTCCAAGCTGGATCTAGACAACGGCTAACATGACAACCAGGGGCCAAAATCCCCTTTCATAGTTGTTTGGGACAATAAACAGTAAAGTTTTAGAGAATAAATCCAGGGGGGACAAGGAATAAAAGTTTGATCCTTCCTTTAATACAGCATTTTGACATTTCCATCTCTATCTCAAACAGGCAGAAGAGCTTTCTTAGAGCAAAACAAAACAATGGTATTAGGTGAAGGTGCAATAATACACACATCTGACATAATACACTGATACAAAAACCCACAATCTGTACAAGAATATCTGTCTTATTTCTAGTTAAAATGTCTCATTTCTAGTCAAAAATCTCATTCCACTTAAAACAAGACTCATCACTGGAAAAAACAACAATTTTCACCTGTTTCAAGTAGATTTTCACTTAAAATAAGTAGAAAAATCTGCCAGTGGAACAAGATTTTTTTGCTTGTAATGAGAAGATAAATCTTGTTCCACTGGCAGATTTTTCTACTTATTTTAAGTGAAAATCTACTTGAAACAGGTGAAAACTGTTGTTTTTTTTCCCAGTGATGAGTCTTGTTTTAAGTTTAATGAGATTTTACTGTTTATTATTATTTTCGATTTCGGTTTCGGCCACAAATGTTCATTTTGGTGCATCACTACTAAATACTACTGCATTGTTCCAAAATGATTAATTCTGTCTCAAATGATTCTAGGGGGGGACAGCTTTACTAATGGGGGGGACTTGTCCCCCCTGTCCCCCCGGGATTTTCGCCCCTGATGACAACTAATATTTACACATCACTAGTCACACCAAGTGAATTCCTGACGATAGGAGACAGGTGGAAAAAAAACCGAATTATCCCTTTAATGCTATAAAATTGTATGACGCTGGTTCTATGGATTTTTGGTGCATAAACAAGAGTTCTCATCAGCATGAGGGGGAGTCCATAATGACTGAATTGCATTTTTTGCAGGCACTATTCCTTTAAAAATAATAAAGTCAGTACGAACAATGATCAAATGTAAACTAGACTGACTGACAAGAACTGACCCAATTTTTCAATCATTAAAACTCACTGACACAGACACAGACTACGTTTCCATGCAGTCAATGACTCTTTTCTAACCGGAATATTAGCAATAACCCGTGTAAACATCAATAACCCTTTTTGAACAACCGGAATTTGCTCATATTCCGGTTTTTAAAAACCCCAATATGACCCCTGGGTTACTCCTTTTCTAACCCGAATATTTGGTCATGTATAGTCTAACGGGACATGTATGGAAGAGTATCAGGGCCAGGCAGGTGAAAAATAAAAATAATATTTTAGAGGACGAAGTTTTTTTTTTCATTATGCACTTTGAGAAAAAAGTCGAAATGTCGAGATTAATGTTGACGTACAATTTAGAGAAAAAAGTCAAAATGTTGAAAAAAAGTCGAAATGTCGAGAAAAAAGTCGAAATGTTAAGAAAAAAGTTGAAGTACAATTTCGAGAAAAAAGTCGAAATGACGAGAAAAAAGTCCAACTCTGTGTCAAAAATACACCATGCCATTAGCAGGCCGCAGAGAGGCTTTATAAAACCATCAGTCAGTCCATCAGTAATAAGCTGCAACAACTAGCTGGCTGATGGAAACACACATACCAACAGTCAAGAGGAAGAAGAAGATACAAAAGGAACCTTGTAAAAATCTAGATTCTAGGTGTTTTTGAGAGGAAAGTGTGGTTGTGTTGGGAGGCCGACGACTCGGAGCTTTCCAGCTTCACGAGTGGTGAACGGTACAAACATTTGAGTTTTACATCCTTGTGTGTCTTGGCCTTTTCAGACTCTTGTACTTTGAGTGTTTTGTCCAAAACTTTCTGGGCGGATTAGAAACATTTAGACCTACAGATTTGATTCTTTTCTCCCTTCCTTCCTTCCTTCCTTCTTTCTTTCCTCCCTTCCTTCCTTCCTTCCTTCCTCCCTTCCTTCTTTCTTTCCTCCCTTCCTTCCTTCCTTCCTTCCTCCCTTCCTTCTTTCTTTCCTCCCTTCCTTCCTTCCTTCCTTCCTTCCTTCCTTCTTTCTTTCCTTCCTTCCTTCTTTCCTCCCTTCTTTCCTCCCTTCCTTCCTTCCTTCCTTCTTTCTTTCCTCCCTTCCTTCCTTCCTTCCTTCCTTCCTTCCTTCTTTCTTTCCTCCCTTCCTTCCTTCCTTCCTTCTTTCTTTCCTCCCTTCCTTCCTTCCTTCCTTCCTTCCTTCTTTCTTTCCTCCCTTCCTTCCTTCCTTCCTTCTTTCTTTCCTCCCTTCCTTCCTTCCTTCCTTCCTTCCTCCCTTCCTTCTTTCCTCCCTTCCTTCTTCCTTTCCTCCCTTCCTCCCTTCCTTCTTCCTTTCCTCCCTTCCTTCCTTCCTTCCTTCCTCCCTTCCTTCTTTCCTCCCTTCCTTCCTTCCTTCCTTCTTTCCTCCCTTCCTTCTTTCCTCCCTTCCTCCCTTCCTTCTTCCTTTCCTCCCTTCCTTCCTTCCTTCCTTCCTTCCTTCTTTCCTCCCTTCCTTCTTCCTTTCCTCCCTTCCTTCCTCCCTTCCTCCCTTCCTTCCTTCTTTCCTCCCTTCCTTCTTTCTTTCCTCCCTTCCTTCCTTCCTTCCTTCCTTCTTTCTTTCCTCCCTTCCTTCCTTCCTTCCTTCTTTCTTTCCTCCCTTCCTTCCTTCCTTCCTTCCTTCCTCCCTTCCTTCTTTCCTCCCTTCCTTCTTCCTTTCCTCCCTTCCTTCCTTCCTTCCTTCCTCCCTTCCTTCTTTCCTCCCTTCCTTCCTTCCTTCCTTCTTTCCTCCCTTCCTCCCTTCCTTCTTCCTTTCCTCCCTTCCTTCCTTCCTTCCTTCCTTCCTTCCTTCTTTCCTCCCTTCCTTCTTCCTTTCCTCCCTTCCTTCCTCCCTTCCTTCCTTCCTTCCTTCTTTCCTCCCTTCCTTCTTCCTTTCCTCCCTTCCTTCCTCCCTTCCTCCCTTCCTTCTTTCTTTCCTCCCTTCCTCCCTTCCTTCTTCCTTTCCTCCCTTCCTTCCTTCCTTCCTTCCTTCCTTCCTTCTTTCCTCCCTTCCTTCTTCCTTTCCTCCCTTCCTTCCTCCCTTCCTCCCTTCCTTCCTTCCTTCCTTCCTTCCTTCCTTCCTTCCTTCTTTCTTTCCTCCCTTCCTTCCTTCCTTCCTTCTTTCTTTCCTCCCTTCCTTCCTTCCTTCCTTCCTTCTTTCCTCCCTTCCTTCCTCCCTTCCTTCCTTCCTTCTTTCTTTCCTCCCTTCCTTCCTTCCTTCCTCCCTTCCTTCCTTCCTCCCTTCCTTCTTCCTTTCCTCCCTTCCTCCCTTCCTTCTTCCTTTCCTCCCTTCCTTCCTTCCTTCTTTCTTTCCTCCCTTCCTTCCTTCCTTCCTCCCTTCCTTCCTTCTTTCCTCCCTTCCTTCCTTCTTTCCTCCCTTCCTTCTTCCTTTCCTCCCTTCCTCCCTTCCTTCTTCCTTTCCTCCCTTCCTTCCTTCCTTCCTCCCTTCCTTCTTTCTTTCCTCCCTTCCTTCCTTCCTTCCTTCCTCCCTTCCTTCCTTCTTTCCTCCCTTCCTTCCTTCCTTCCTTCTTTCCTCCCTTCCTTCTTCCTTTCCTCCCTTCCTTCCTTCCTTCTTTCTTTCCTTCCTTCCTTCCTCCCTTCCTTCCTTCCTTCTTTCCTTCCTCCCTTCCTTCCGTCTTTCCTTTTTCCTTAAAAAGAGAGAAAAATAAATACACCATGTCTGTTTGAGAGTCTATGAATGTAAAATATTACTCTTCAGAAAGTGATGGTAAGACAGAAAAAGCCTCGGACAGGCCGTGAGCTGCAGACACGTTGTTGCAGCATCGTTTCCTCCGAGCTCTCCTGCCACATGTCCTGCACGTTTTACTGCACAAAGACCGGCTCCTCCATGAACTCTAACAAAACGAGAGAGAAAAAAAAGAAAAGAATAGTAATTTGTAAGTGTGTCCCCAGTAAAATGTTCTTGGGGTATTGGAACAGTTCTTTTTATACAACTGTAAAGGTATTGTGACATCATTTTTAAAATGCTTTTAACACTATTAAAAGTCTTGGCCAACATCCCTCAAATGTGTCTAAAAGAGTGTAACAAGAAAAACTTCACTCTAGTACTCTATTCCTGGCTTTTTATGACGGTGTTTTTTGAGCCGTGAAAAATGCTTCCTTTCCCCTCCTTTCCTGTCAATCATTGCTCCGCTCCTCCTCCAAACCTCCTCCTCCAGCCATACGCTCACAGCGGCGTCGGAGAGTTAAGCCGGGAGCGACAGGCGAAGCAGACAGTCCACCGCAAACAATCATAAAAATAAAGGCATGCAAGCAGCACTGTCCCCTTATCTTAAGTCCAGTCAGTGGCCGCGGGTCTTCTTAGCAGTTTTCCTCCGGTGATTAGAACAAAAGAGGCTCTAAACAGCTCTGTGTTAAGCCTCATTTATGGTTCCGCGTTAAATCGACGCAGAGCCTACGCCGTAGGGTTCAGCGTATGGTGCGCGTCGCCGCGTAACCCTACGCCGTAGGCTCTGCGTCGGTGTAACGCGGAACCATAAATCAGCCTTTATGGTGCGCTGGAGAGGAGAGGAGGCAGGGAGCTGGGTGGAGGGGGCGGTGATTTAGCGGGTCTATACGTAACGGCCCGCCACCAAACCAGATGCGCCGTTTTTGCATAGTTATGCGGAAAATCCCAGAAAGCACACAATACACTGAATGTTAAAAGTTCGTTGTTTTTTGGGTGTAATTGATGTCAAGACACCCAACAAAACACACAAAATCAAGAAAAAATTGTTTTTCATGTCACAATCCCTTTAATAGAAATGTCTGTTATATTATTACTGATGAATGTTTATTTGTAAATCTTAGTTCTGGCACACACACCATATCAAATATATCCATTGCATACTTACTCAAACAAACAACACAGCAGAACCCTAAGCTGGGTGTGTCAGGGCGACTCCTTGAGCGGCAGCCGGACTGGTGAGCTCTCTGATGGCTGAGGTGACTCTGCTAGACTCTGCCAGGCAAGTACCAGGTCTTCCATTTGTTCTGACACTTCTGCAATGCCTCCAATATCGTCATCCCTTCGGCTGCTACATGGGCAGTGTTGCCAACTTAGCGACTTTGTCGCTAGATTTAGCGACTTTTCAGACCACTATAGCGACTTTTTTTAAAAAAAGCGACTAGCGACAAATCTAGCGACTTTTTCTGGTGTTTTGGAGACAATGTTCCATTCGGCCTCTCGTCCGCCGCTGAGCTCCGCTCTGCGTCGAGCACAAATACATGAATGGGTAAAGCCTGATTTATGGTTCTGCGTTAAATCGACGCAGAGACAGCGTGTGTGTGTGTACGCGTGTGTGTGTGTGTGTGTGTGTGTGCGTGCGTGCGTGCGTGCGTGCGTGCGTGCGTGCGTGCGTGCGTGCGTGCGTGCGTGCGTGCGTGCGTGCGTGCGTGCGTGCGTGCGTGCGTGCGTGCGTGCGTGCGTGCGTGCGTGCGTGCGTGCGTGCGTGCGTGCGTGCGTGCGTGCGTGCGTGCGTGCGTGCGTGCGTGCGTGCGTGCGTGCGTGCGTGCGTGCGTGCGTGCGTGGAGGCCGAGGAACCTGTAAAAATACTATGAACCTGAATTAGGGCCAAACTAGTTATCATTTTCTTTGCCACTGACAGTTTTTTTCTGTTGTCTCTTTTTGGTCCATTTAGATTTTGTTAATGTTGTCAAGTTAAAACCATCTATACAAAAACATGTTAAACATGTTATTGTTGTTGCAAATTATGTTCATGGTTTACTGTGACTTGTTGTTGCTCCTACAGGTAAGTGGAGTATTACGTTATAAAAGAAAACTAAAAAAAAAAAAAAACTATGAAAAAAACCCCCCCCAAAAAAACAAACCTAAGTATCTCTGCCAGAGTGCGCCTTTTGGGTCACTTTGCCGGTCCCAAGCCCGGATAAAGGAGGAGGGTTGGTGGTAGAGCTAGCAATTTCACCCAACATAACAATCTTTTGATTAAATTTGCTGTTATAACATTTAACAATACAGGACAAAACTTGTGTGTAATGTGGATCTAGACAAAGCATTAAAATCATTAAATGTTGTTAATGTTGAAATTATTTTTGTACATTTGTAGTTCTAAACATATTTAGGGTGTTTTTTACTCAATTTTGTCTCTCCCACAACTTTATTCCTCTCTCCTACAGCGTCCATTACAGTTATATGCAAATTGCCAATTATGCAAATTAAACGATGACGTCATTTAGCGACTTCTAGCGACTTTTGGGACAATAGCTACTTTCCTTACTGAGGAGTTGGCAACACTGTACAATGGGGGGGGGGGGGGGGGGGGACTACATATGTACTGGCTGTCTAAACAGGATTGGTGATGGGGCTGGATTGGGCTAACAGAAAAAAAGATGAACTACATTTCAATGTAAAGAAGATGACCGTACCTCATTCTCCTCCTTTTTGTTCCCTGCATCTCTCTATAGTCCTTTTCTGGAACAGCAAACATTTTCCCTGCATTCTGTTTCCAGTAGGATGAACCTTGAAGAATGGGTGGAATACAAGAGTAAAACAAACAGTCATTTGTAATCACTAAAGCATACTCAAAACAAAGAAACTATTTGCTACCCGCCTGTTGTTCCCTCCCACTGCAAAATTGCATTTCCCTGCAAATCAGTGAGTATTATGGGATCATGTTTTACCGAGGGCATCCTGAACTGTTGTGGTGATCCCCTGAAGAGAAACCTCACACTCCAGAAACCTCACCACCACCGTTTGACCGGGACTTAACCAGTACTGGAGTTGTAAAAAGAATCAGGGGGATGGTGGATTTGATCATATGGGGACAGATAATTTGTGCTGATTACAAATAATATAATATACTACAAATAATACAAATACAAATAATAATAAGACATAGCAGCAGTTAAATGCAGCCTTCTGTAAGCTTTAAATATCCACTGGGCTTACATCAAATACATCAAAACACAACAATAAAAAACACTTTTCTGAACTTATCAATATGACTCTGTCCTTCACAGGATAAGTAACATGGATCACTGCAAAAACTCACAATCTTAACAAGAATATTTGTCTTATTTCTAGTTAAAATGTCTCATTTTAGTAAAAAAATCTCATTACACTTAAAACAAGACTCATCACTGGAAAAAACAACAATTTTCACCTGTTTCAAGTAGATTTTCACTTGAAATAAGATTTTTTTGCTTGTAATAAGAAGATAAATATTGTCCCACTGGCAGATTTTTCTACTTATTTCAAGTGAAAATTGACTTGAAACAGGTGAAAATTGTCAAATAAGTTATTTTTCTGGTAATGACTCTAAATGTTGAAATAGCAGTAAAACCACATTCATTGATGAAATGACATAAGGGATGGAAAGGAGGGATGGCAGTTTTACAGGGGGGATGATTTGGACCGTTTTTATTTCAGGGGGGGATGATTTGGACCATTTTTATTTCAGGGGGGATGATTTGGACTGTTTTTATTTCAGGGGGGGATGATTTGGACCGTTTTTATTTCAGGGGGGGATGATTTGGACCGTTTTTATTTCAGGGGGGATGATTTGGACTGTTTTTATTTCAGGGGGGGATGATTTGGACCGTTTTTATTTCAGGGGGGGATGATTTGGACCGTTTTTATTTCAGGGGGGGATGATTTGGACCATTTTTATTTCAGGGGGGATGATTTGGACTGTTTTTATTTCAGGGGGGGATGATTTGGACCGTTTTTATTTCAGGGGGGGATGATTTGGACCGTTTTTATTTCAGGGGGGATGATTTGGACCGTTTTTATTTCAGGGGGGATGATTTGGACCGTTTTTATTTCAGGGGGGGGGGGATGATTTGGACCGTTTTTATTTCAGGGGGGGATGATTTGGACCGTTTTTATTTCAGGGGGGATGATTTGGACCGTTTTTATTTCAGGGGGGATGATTTGGACCGTTTTTATTTCAGGGGGGATGATTTGGACCGTTTTTATTTCAGGGGGGATGATTTGGACCGTTTTTATTTCAGGGGGGGATGATTTGGACTGTTTTTATTTCAGGGGGGATGATTTGGACCGTTTTTATTTCAGGATGCCATCCCCCTCATCCCCCTCAACTCCAGTACTGGACTTAACTTCCCACCAACCACGTCAGCGAGGAACACTGACCGTAAACAATATCAGATTAACACACATTTATAATCCTAGCAGTCAGGTGTGGGGGAGAGATGGACCAAACCCCCCCAAATGTTTTTATTAAGTAAGGAAGACACCAAAGAAGGCTCAAAAGTCCAAGAGTGGCTAATTGAGTGGATATAAGAATAAGACGAATGTTATTCATCTCAAAGAGAACTTAATTAGTCATGCATCTCTTCTACTCCATAAATGATCCCAAAATTGTGCAATATAATCCATTAGTTTCACAGTCATTCAATACGTGACTTTAAAGTGAAATGCTTTAGAAACAGTAGCTCTGGAGGAGCTGGACCAGGGGCCAAAATCCCCTTTCATAGTTGTTTGGGACAATAAACAGTAACATTTTAGAGAATAAATCCAGGGGGGACAAGGAATAAAAGTTTGATCCTTCCTTTAATACAGCATTTTGACATTTCCATCTCTATCTCAAACAGGCAGAAGAGCTTTCTTAGAATAATACAGAACAATGGTAATAATACACACATCTGACATAATACACTGATACAAAAACCCACAATCTGTACAAGAATATCTGTCTTATTTCTAGTTAAAATGTCTCATTTTTAGTTTAAAAAAATCTCATTACACTTAAAACAAGACTCATCACTGGAAAAAACAACAATTTTCACCTGTTTCAAGTAGATTTTCAATTAAAATAAGTAGAAAAATCTGCCAGTGGAACAAGATTTTTTTGCTTGTAATAAGAAGATAAATCTTGTTCCACTGGCAGATTTTTCTACTTATTTTAAGTGAAAATCTACTTGAAACAGGTGAAAATTGTTGTTTTTTTCCAGTGATGAGTCTTGTTTTAAGTGTAATGAGATTTTACTGTTTATTATTATTTTCGATTTCGGTTTCGACCACACATTTTCATTTTGGTGCATCACTACTAAATACTACTGCATTGTTCCAAAATTATTAATTCTGTCTCAAATGATTCTAGGGGGGGACGGCTTTACTAATGGGGGGGACTTGTCCCCCCCGGGATTTTCGCCCCTGAGCTGGGGCACCTGAAATGCGGATGAACCACTAGCTGTTGCTGAAGATGTTCTTGAAAAGGCAAAGCGTTGCCCTGTTATGGTTTGTGCTGAGGCTTCCTCTTCTCCATGTACTTCATAGATGAGGTCCATGGAGCTGAAGATACCAGATGGTCCGGGAAAGACTGCTATGTTGCTTCATCCATTAGGTACAGAATGCTATGTTGCTGTCATCCGTTAGCTACAGACTGCTATGTTGCTTCATCCGTTAGGTACAGAATGCTATGTTGCTGTCATCCGTTAGGTACAGACTGCTATGTTGCTTCATCCGTTAGGTACAGAATGCTATGTTGCTGTCATCCGTTAGCTACAGACTGCTATGTTGCTGTCATCCGTTAGCTACAGACTGCTATGTTGCTGTCATCCGTTAGCTACAGACTGCTATGTTGCTTCATCCGTTAGCTACAGAATGCTATGTTGCTGTCATCCGTTAGCTACAGACTGCTATGTCTATTCATCCGCTAGCTACAGACTGCTATGTTGCTTCATCCGTTAGCTACAGACTGCTATGTTGCTTCATCCATTAGGTACAGAATGCTATGTTGCTGTCATCCGTTAGCTACAGACTGCTATGTCTATTCATCCGCTAGCTACAGACTGCTATGTTGCTTCATCCGTTAGCTACAGACTGCTATGTTGCTTCATCCGTTAGGTACAGACTGCTATGTTGCTTCATCCGTTAGGTACAGACTGCTATGTTGCTTCATCCGTTAGGTACAGAATGCTATGTTGCTGTCATCCGTTAGGTACAGACTGCTATGTTGCTTCATCCGTTAGGTACAGAATGCTATGTTGCTGTCATCCGTTAGGTACAGACTGCTATGTTGCTGTCATCCGTTAGCTACAGACTGCTATGTTGCTGTCATCCGTTAGCTACAGACTGCTATGTTGCTTCATCCGTTAGGTACAGACTGCTATGTTGCTGTCATCCGTTAGGTACAGACTGCTATGTTGCTTCATCCGTTAGGTACAGAATGCTATGTTGCTGTCATCCGTTAGCTACAGACTGCTATGTTGCTTCATCCGTTAGCTACAGACTGCTATGTTGCTTCATCCGTTAGCTACAGACTGCTATGTTGCTGTCATCCGTTAGCTACAGACTGCTATGTTGCTTCATCCGTTAGCTACAGACTGCTAGGTTGCTGTCATCCGTTAGCTACAGACTGCTATGTTGCTTCATCCGTTAGCTACAGACTGCTATGTTGCTTCATCCGTTAGCTACAGACTGCTATGTTGCTGTCATCCGTTAGCTACAGACTGCTATGTTGCTTCATCCGTTAGCTACAGACTGCTATGTTGCTGTCATCCGTTAGCTACAGACTGCTATGTTGCTTCATCCGTTAGCTACAGACTGCTATGTTGCTGTCATCCGTTAGCTACAGACTGCTATGTTGCTGTCATCCGTTAGCTACAGACTGCTATGTTGCTGTCATCCGTTAGCTACAGACTGCTATGTTGCTTCATCCGTTAGCTACAGACTGCTAGGTTGCTGTCATCCGTTAGCTACAGACTGCTATGTTGCTTCATCCGTTAGCTACAGACTGCTATGTTGCTGTCATCCGTTAGCTACAGACTGCTATGTTGCTTCATCCGTTAGCTACAGACTGCTATGTTGCTGTCATCCGTTAGCTACAGACTGCTATGTTGCTTCATCCGTTAGCTACAGACTGCTATGTTGCTGTCATCCGTTAGCTACAGACTGCTATGTTGCTGTCATCCGTTAGCTACAGACTGCTATGTTGCTGTCATCCGTTAGCTACAGACTGCTATGTTGCTTCATCCGCTAGCTACAGACTGCTATGTCTATTCATCCGCTAGCTACAGACTGCTATGTCTATTCATCCGTTAGCTACAGACTGCTATGTTGCTGTCATCCGTTAGCTACAGACTGCTATGTTGCTTCATCCGTTAGCTACAGACTGCTATGTTGCTTCATCCGTTAGCTACAGACTGCTATGTTGCTGTCATCCGTTAGCTACAGACTGCTATGTTGCTGTCATCCGTTAGCTACAGACTGCTATGTTGCTGTCATCCGTTAGCTACAGACTGCTATGTTGCTGTCATCCGTTAGCTACAGACTGCTATGTCTCTTCATCCGCTAGCTACAGACTGCTATGTTGCTTCATCCGTTAGCTACAGACTGCTATGTTGCTTCATCCGTTAGGTACAGACTGCTATGTTGCTGTCATCCGTTAGCTACAGACTGCTATGTTGCTTCATCCGTTAGCTACAGACTGCTATGTTGCTTCATCCGTTAGCTACAGACTGCTATGTTGCTTCATCCGTTAGCTACAGACTGCTATGTTGCTTCATCCGTTAGCTACAGACTGCTATGTTGCTGTCATCCGTTAGCTACAGACTGCTATGTTGCTGTCATCCGTTAGGTACAGACTGCTATGTTGCTTCATCCGTTAGCTACAGACTGCTATGTTGCTTCATCCGTTAGGTAAAGACTGCTATGTTGCTGTCATCCGTTAGCTACAGACTACTATGTTGCTGTCATCCGTTAGCTACAGACTGCTATGTTGCTGTCATCAGTTAGCTACAGACTGCTATGTTGCTTCATCCGTTAGCTACAGACTGCTATGTTGCTGTCATCCGTTAGCTACAGACTGCTATGTTGCTTCATCCGTTAGCTACAGACTGCTATGTTGCTTCATCCGTTAGCTACAGACTGCTATGTTGCTGTCATCCGTTAGCTACAGACTGCTATGTTGCTTCATCCGTTAGCTACAGACTGCTATGTTGCTTCATCCGTTAGCTACAGACTGCTATGTTGCTTCATCCATTAGCTACAGACTGCTATGTTGCTTCATCCGTTAGCTACAGACTGCTATGTTGCTGTCATCCGTTAGCTACAGACTGCTATGTTGCTGTCATCCGTTAGGTACAGACTGCTATGTTGCTTCATCCGTTAGCTACAGACTGCTATGTTGCTTCATCCGTTAGGTAAAGACTGCTATGTTGCTGTCATCCGTTAGCTACAGACTGCTATGTTGCTGTCATCCGTTAGCTACAGACTGCTATGTTGCTGTCATCCGTTAGCTACAGACTGCTATGTTGCTTCATCCGTTAGCTACAGACTGCTATGTTGCTGTCATCCGTTAGCTACAGACTGCTATGTTGCTTCATCCGTTAGGTACAGACTGCTATGTTGCTTCATCCGTTAGCTACAGACTGCTATGTTGCTTCATCCGTTAGCTACAGACTGCTATGTTGCTGTCATCCGTTAGCTACAGACTGCTATGTTGCTTCATCCGTTAGGTACAGACTGCTATGTTGCTTCATCAGTTAGCTACAGACTGCTATGTTGCTGTCATCCGTTAGCTACAGACTGCTATGTTGCTTCATCCGTTAGCTACAGACTGCTATGTTGCTTCATCCGTTAGGTACAGACTGCTATGTTGCTGTCATCCGTTAGCTACAGACTGCTATGTTGCTTCATCCGTTAGGTACAGACTGCTATGTTGCTTCATCCGTTAGCTACAGACTGCTATGTTGCTTCATCCGTTAGCTACAGACTGCTATGTTGCTGTCATCCGTTAGCTACAGACTGCTATGTTGCTTCATCCGTTAGCTACAGACTGCTATGTTGCTTCATCCGTTAGCTACAGACTGCTATGTTGCTGTCATCCGTTAGCTACAGACTGCTATGTTGCTGTCATCCGTTAGCTACAGACTGCTATGTTGCTGTCATCCGTTAGCTACAGACTGCTATGTCTCTTCATCCGCTAGCTACAGACTGCTATGTTGCTTCATCCGTTAGGTACAGACTGCTATGTTGCTGTCATCCGTTAGCTACAGACTGCTATGTTGCTTCATCCGTTAGCTACAGACTGCTATGTTGCTTCATCCGTTAGCTACAGACTGCTATGTTGCTTCATCCGTTAGCTACAGACTGCTATGTTGCTTCATCCGTTAGCTACAGACTGCTATGTTGCTGTCATCCGTTAGCTACAGACTGCTATGTTGCTGTCATCCGTTAGGTACAGACTGCTATGTTGCTTCATCCGTTAGCTACAGACTGCTATGTTGCTTCATCCGTTAGGTAAAGACTGCTATGTTGCTGTCATCCGTTAGCTACAGACTACTATGTTGCTGTCATCCGTTAGCTACAGACTGCTATGTTGCTGTCATCAGTTAGCTACAGACTGCTATGTTGCTTCATCCGTTAGCTACAGACTGCTATGTTGCTGTCATCCGTTAGCTACAGACTGCTATGTTGCTTCATCCGTTAGCTACAGACTGCTATGTTGCTTCATCCGTTAGCTACAGACTGCTATGTTGCTGTCATCCGTTAGCTACAGACTGCTATGTTGCTTCATCCGTTAGCTACAGACTGCTATGTTGCTTCATCCGTTAGCTACAGACTGCTATGTTGCTTCATCCATTAGCTACAGACTGCTATGTTGCTTCATCCGTTAGCTACAGACTGCTATGTTGCTGTCATCCGTTAGCTACAGACTGCTATGTTGCTGTCATCCGTTAGGTACAGACTGCTATGTTGCTTCATCCGTTAGCTACAGACTGCTATGTTGCTTCATCCGTTAGGTAAAGACTGCTATGTTGCTGTCATCCGTTAGCTACAGACTGCTATGTTGCTGTCATCCGTTAGCTACAGACTGCTATGTTGCTGTCATCAGTTAGCTACAGACTGCTATGTTGCTTCATCCGTTAGCTACAGACTGCTATGTTGCTGTCATCCGTTAGCTACAGACTGCTATGTTGCTTCATCCGTTAGGTACAGACTGCTATGTTGCTTCATCCGTTAGCTACAGACTGCTATGTTGCTTCATCCGTTAGCTACAGACTGCTATGTTGCTGTCATCCGTTAGCTACAGACTGCTATGTTGCTTCATCCGTTAGGTACAGACTGCTATGTTGCTTCATCAGTTAGCTACAGACTGCTATGTTGCTGTCATCCGTTAGCTACAGACTGCTATGTTGCTTCATCCGTTAGCTACAGACTGCTATGTTGCTTCATCCGTTAGGTACAGACTGCTATGTTGCTGTCATCCGTTAGCTACAGACTGCTATGTTGCTTCATCCGTTAGGTACAGACTGCTATGTTGCTTCATCCGTTAGCTACAGACTGCTATGTTGCTTCATCCGTTAGCTACAGACTGCTATGTTGCTGTCATCCGTTAGCTACAGACTGCTATGTTGCTTCATCCGTTAGCTACAGACTGCTATGTTGCTTCATCAGTTAGCTACAGACTGCTATGTTGCTGTCATCCGTTAGCTACAGACTGCTATGTTGCTTCATCCGTTAGCTACAGACTGCTATGTTGCTTCATCCGTTAGGTACAGACTGCTATGTTGCTTCATCCGTTAAGTAAAGACTGCTATGTTGCTGTCATCCGTTAGCTACAGACTGCTATGTTGCTTCATCCGATAGCTACAGACTGCTATGTTGCTTCATCCGTTAGCTACAGACTGCTATGTTGCTTCATCCGTTAGCTACAGACTGCTATGTTGCTGTCATCCGTTAGCTACAGACTGCTATGTTGCTTCATCCGTTAGCTACAGACTGCTATGTTGCTTCATCCGATAGCTACAGACTGCTATGTTGCTGTCATCCGTTAGCTACAGACTGCTATGTTGCTTCATCCGTTAGCTACAGACTGCTATGTTGCTGTCATCCGTTAGCTACAGACTGCTATGTTGCTTCATCCGTTAGCTACAGACTGCTATGTTGCTTCATCCGTTAGCTACAGACTGCTATGTTGCTTCATCCATTAGCTACAGACTGCTATGTTGCTTCATCCGTTAGGTACAGACTGCTATGTTGCTTCATCCTTAGCTACAGACTGCTATGTTGCTGTCATCCGTTAGCTACAGACTGCTATGTTGCTGTCATCCGTTAGGTACAGACTGCTATGTTGCTTCATCCGTTAGCTACAGACTGCTATGTTGCTTCATCCGTTAGGTAAAGACTGCTATGTTGCTGTCATCCGTTAGCTACAGACTGCTATGTTGCTGTCATCCGTTAGCTACAGACTGCTATGTTGCTGTCATCAGTTAGGTACAGACTGCTATGTTGCTGTCATCCGTTAGCTACAGACTGCTATGTTGCTTCATCCGTTAGGTACAGACTGCTATGTTGCTTCATCCGTTAGCTACAGACTGCTATGTTGCTTCATCCGTTAGCTACAGACTGCTATGTTGCTGTCATCCGTTAGCTACAGACTGCTATGTTGCTTCATCCGTTAGCTACAGACTGCTATGTTGCTTCATCCGTTAGCTACAGACTGCTATGTTGCTTCATCCGTTAGCTACAGACTGCTATGTTGCTTCATCCGTTAGCTACAGACTGCTATGTTGCTGTCATCCGTTAGCTACAGACTGCTATGTTGCTGTCATCCGTTAGCTACAGACTGCTATGTTGCTTCATCCGTTAGTACAGACTGCTATGTTGCTTCATCCGTTAGCTACAGACTGCTATGTTGCTTCATCCGTTAGGTACAGACTGCTATGTTGCTTCATCCGTTAGCTACAGACTGCTATGTTGCTTCATCCGTTAGGTACAGACTGCTATGTTGCTTCATCCGTTAGCTACAGACTGCTATGTTGCTTCATCCGTTAGGTACAGACTGCTATGTTGCTTCATCCGTTAGCTACAGACTGCTATGTTGCTTCATCCGTTAGGTACAGACTGCTATGTTGCTTCATCCGTTAGGTACAGACTGCTATGTTGCTTCATCCGTTAGGTACAGACTGCTATGTTGCTTCATCCGTTAGCTACAGACTGCTATGTTGCTGTCATCCGTTAGGTACAGACTGCTATGTTGCTTCATCCGTTAGCTACAGACTGCTATGTTGCTGTCATCCGTTAGGTACAGACTGCTATGTTGCTGTCATCCGTTAGGTACAGACTGCTATGTTGCTTCATCCGTTAGCTACAGACTGCTATGTTGCTGTCATCCGTTAGGTACAGACTGCTATGTTGCTTCATCCGTTAGCTACAGACTGCTATGTTGCTTCATCCGTTAGCTACAGACTGCTATGTTGCTGTCATCCGTTAGCTACAGACTGCTATGTTGCTTCATCCGTTAGGTACAGACTGCTATGTTGCTTCATCCGTTAGGTACAGACTGCTATGTTGCTGTCATCAGTTAGCTACAGACTGCTATGTTGCTGTCATCAGTTAGCTACAGACTGCTATGTTGCTGTCATCCGTTAGCTACAGACTGCTATGTTGCTTCATCCGTTAGCTACAGACTGCTATGTTGCTTCATCCGTTAGCTACAGACTGCTATGTTGCTGTCATCCGTTAGCTACAGACTGCTATGTTGCTTCATCCGTTAGGTACAGACTGCTATGTTGCTTCATCCGTTAGCTACAGACTGCTATGTTGCTGTCATCCGTTAGCTACAGACTGCTATGTTGCTTCATCCGTTAGGTACAGACTGCTATGTTGCTGTCATCCGTTAGCTACAGACTGCTATGTTGCTGTCATCCGTTAGGAACAGACTGCTATGTTGCTGTCATCCGTTAGCTACAGACTGCTATGTTGCTTCATCCGTTAGGTACAGACTGCTATGTTGCTTCATCCGTTAGGTACAGACTGCTATGTTGCTTCATCTGTTAGCTACAGACTGCTATGTTGCTTCATCCGTTAGGTACAGACTGCTATGTTGCTTCATCCGTTAGCTACAGACTGCTATGTTGCTGTCATCCGTTAGGTACAGACTGCTATGTTGCTTCATCCGTTAGCTACAGACTGCTATGTTGCTTCATCCGTTAGCTACAGACTGCTATGTTGCTGTCATCCGTTAGCTACAGACTGCTATGTTGCTGTCATCCGTTAGCTACAGACTGCTATGTTGCTTCATCCGTTAGCTACAGACTGCTATGTTGCTTCATCCGTTAGGTACAGACTGCTATGTTGCTGTCATCCGTTAGCTACAGACTGCTATGTTGCTTCATCCGTTAGCTACAGACTGCTATGTTGCTTCATCCGTTAGGTACAGACTGCTATGTTGCTTCATCCGTTAGGTACAGACTGCTATGTTGCTTCATCCGTTAGCTACAGACTGCTATGTTGCTTCATCCGTTAGGTACAGACTGCTATGTTGCTGTCATCCGTTAGGTACAGACTGCTATGTTGCTTCATCCGTTAGCTACAGACTGCTATGTTGCTTCATCCGTTAGCTACAGACTGCTATGTTGCTGTCATCCGTTAGGTACAGACTGCTATGTTGCTTCATCCGTTAGCTACAGACTGCTATGTTGCTGTCATCCGTTAGCTACAGACTGCTATGTTGCTTCATCTGTTAGCTACAGACTGCTATGTTGCTGTCATCCGTTAGCTACAGACTGCTATGTTGCTTCATCTGTTAGCTACAGACTGCTATGTTGCTGTCATCCGTTAGCTACAGACTGCTATGTTGCTACAGACTGCTATGTTGCTGTCATCCGTTAGCTACAGACTGCTATGTTGCTTCATCCGTTAGCTACAGACTGCTATGTTGCTTCATCTGTTAGCTACAGACTGCTATGTTGCTGTCATCCGTTAGGTACAGACTGCTATGTTGCTTCATCTGTTAGCTACAGACTGCTATGTTGCTGTCATCCGTTAGCTACAGACTGCTATGTTGCTTCATCTGTTAGCTACAGACTGCTATGTTGCTTCATCCGTTAGCTACAGACTGCTATGTTGCTGTCATCAGTTAGCTACAGACTGCTATGTTGCTGTCATCCGTTAGCTACAGACTGCTATGTTGCTTCATCAGTTAGCTACAGACTGCTATGTTGCTGTCATCCGTTAGCTACAGACTGCTATGTTGCTTCATCAGTTAGCTACAGACTGCTATGTTGCTGTCATCCGTTAGCTACAGACTGCTATGTTGCTGTCATCAGTTAGCTACAGACTGCTATGTTGCTGTCATCAGTTAGCTACAGACTGCTATGTTGCTGTCATCCGTTAGCTACAGACTGCTATGTTGCTTCATCCGTTAGGTACAGACTGCTATGTTGCTGTCATCAGTTAGCTACAGACTGCTATGTTGCTGTCATCCGTTAGCTACAGACTGCTATGTTGCTTCATCCGTTAGGTACAGACTGCTATGTTGCTTCATCTGTTAGCTACAGACTGCTATGTTGCTGTCATCCGTTAGGTACAGACTGCTATGTTGCTTCATCCGTTAGCTACAGACTGCTATGTTCCTTCATCCGTTAGCTACAGACTGCTATGTTGCTGTCATCCGTTAGCTACAGACTGCTATGTTGCTGTCATCCGTTAGGTACAGACTGCTATGTTGCTTCATCCGTTAGCTACAGACTGCTATGTTGCTTCATCCGTTAGGTACAGACTGCTATGTTGCTGTCATCCGTTAGCTACAGACTGCTATGTTGCTGTCATCCGTTAGGTACAGACTGCTATGTTGCTTCATCCGTTAGCTACAGACTGCTATGTTGCTTCATCCGTTAACTACAGACTGCTATGTTGCTTCATCCGTTAGCTACAGACTGCTATGTTGCTTCATCCGTTAGCTACAGACTGCTATGTTGCTTCATCCGTTAGCTACAGACTGCTATGTTGCTGTCATCTGTTAGCTACAGACTGCTATGTTGCTGTCATCCGTTAGCTACAGACTGCTATGTTGCTTCATCCGTTAACTACAGACTGCTATGTTGCTTCATCCGTTAGCTACAGACTGCTATGTTGCTTCATCCGTTAGCTACAGACTGCTATGTTGCTTCATCCGTTAGGTACAGACTGCTATGTTGCTTCATCCGTTAGGTACAGATTGCTATGTTGCTGTCATCCGTTAGCTACAGACTGCTATGTTGCTGTCATCCGTTAGGTACAGACTGCTATGTTGCTTCATCCGTTAGCTACAGACTGCTATGTTGCTGTCATCCGTTAGGTACAGACTGCTATGTTGCTTCATCCGTTAGCTACAGACTGCTATGTTGCTTCATCCGTTAGCTACAGACTGCTATGTTGCTGTCATCCGTTAGCTACAGACTGCTATGTTGCTTCATCCGTTAGCTACAGACTGCTATGTTGCTGTCATCCGTTAGCTACAGACTGCTATGTTGCTTCATCCGTTAGCTACAGACTGCTATGTTGCTTCATCCGTTAGCTACAGACTGCTATGTTGCTGTCATCCGTTAGCTACAGACTGCTATGTTGCTTCATCCGATAGCTACAGACTGCTATGTTGCTTCATCCGTTAGCTACAGACTGCTATGTTGCTTCATCCGTTAGCTACAGACTGCTATGTTGCTTCATCCGTTAGGTACAGACTGCTATGTTGCTTCATCCGTTAGCTACAGACTGCTATGTTGCTTCATCCGTTAGGTACAGACTGCTATGTTGCTGTCATCCGTTAGCTACAGACTGCTATGTTGCTGTCATCCGTTAGCTACAGACTGCTATGTTGCTGTCATCCGTTAGCTACAGACTGCTATGTTGCTGTCATCCGTTAGGTACAGACTGCTATGTTGCTGTCATCCGTTAGCTACAGACTGCTATGTTGCTTCATCCGTTAGGTACAGACTGCTATGTTGCTTCATCCGTTAGGTACAGACTGCTATGTTGCTTCATCCGTTAGCTACAGACTGCTATGTTGCTGTCATCCGTTAGGTACAGACTGCTATGTTGCTTCATCCGTTAGCTACAGACTGCTATGTTCCTTCATCCGTTAGGTACAGACTGCTATGTTGCTTCATCCGTTAGCTACAGACTGCTATGTTCCTTCATCCGTTAGCTACAGACTGCTATGTTGCTTCATCCGTTAGCTACAGACTGCTATGTTGCTGTCATCCGTTAGCTACAGACTGCTATGTTGCTTCATCCGTTAGCTACAGACTGCTATGTTGCTTCATCCGTTAGCTACAGACTGCTATGTTGCTGTCATCCGTTAGGTACAGACGGCTATGTTGCTGTCATCCGTTAGGTACAGACTGCTATGTTGCTGTCATCCGTTAGGTACAGACTGCTATGTTGCTTCATCCGTTAGGTACAGACTGCTATGTTGCTTCATCCGTTAGGTACAGACTGCTATGTTGCTTCATCCGTTAGGTACAGACTGCTATGTTGCTTCATCCGTTAGCTACAGACTGCTATGTTGCTGTCATCCGTTAGCTACAGACTGCTATGTTGCTTCATCCGTTAGGTACAGACTGCTATGTTGCTTCATCCGTTAGCTACAGACTGCTATGTTGCTTCATCCGTTAGCTACAGACTGCTATGTTGCTTCATCCGTTAGCTACAGACTGCTATGTTGCTGTCATCCGTTAGCTACAGACTGCTATGTTGCTTCATCCGTTAGGTACAGACTGCTATGTTGCTGTCATCCGTTAGCTACAGACTGCTATGTTGCTGTCATCCGTTAGGAACAGACTGCTATGTTGCTGTCATCCGTTAGCTACAGACTGCTATGTTGCTTCATCCGTTAGGTACAGACTGCTATGTTGCTTCATCCGTTAGGTACAGACTGCTATGTTGCTTCATCCGTTAGCTACAGACTGCTATGTTGCTTCATCCGTTAGCTACAGACTGCTATGTTGCTGTCATCCGTTAGCTACAGACTGCTATGTTGCTTCATCCGATAGCTACAGACTGCTATGTTGCTTCATCCGTTAGCTACAGACTGCTATGTTGCTTCATCCGTTAGCTACAGACTGCTATGTTGCTGTCATCCGTTAGCTACAGACTGCTATGTTGCTTCATCCGTTAGCTACAGACTGCTATGTTGCTTCATCCGATAGCTACAGACTGCTATGTTGCTGTCATCCGTTAGCTACAGACTGCTATGTTGCTTCATCCGTTAGCTACAGACTGCTATGTTGCTGTCATCCGTTAGCTACAGACTGCTATGTTGCTTCATCCGTTAGCTACAGACTGCTATGTTGCTTCATCCGTTAGCTACAGACTGCTATGTTGCTTCATCCATTAGCTACAGACTGCTATGTTGCTTCATCCGTTAGGTACAGACTGCTATGTTGCTTCATCCCTTAGCTACAGACTGCTATGTTGCTGTCATCCGTTAGCTACAGACTGCTATGTTGCTGTCATCCGTTAGGTACAGACTGCTATGTTGCTTCATCCGTTAGCTACAGACTGCTATGTTGCTTCATCCGTTAGGTAAAGACTGCTATGTTGCTGTCATCCGTTAGCTACAGACTGCTATGTTGCTGTCATCCGTTAGCTACAGACTGCTATGTTGCTGTCATCAGTTAGGTACAGACTGCTATGTTGCTGTCATCCGTTAGCTACAGACTGCTATGTTGCTGTCATCCGTTAGCTACAGACTGCTATGTTGCTTCATCCGTTAGGTACAGACTGCTATGTTGCTTCATCCGTTAGCTACAGACTGCTATGTTGCTTCATCCGTTAGCTACAGACTGCTATGTTGCTGTCATCCGTTAGCTACAGACTGCTATGTTGCTTCATCCGTTAGGTACAGACTGCTATGTTGCTTCATCAGTTAGCTACAGACTGCTATGTTGCTGTCATCCGTTAGCTACAGACTGCTATGTTGCTTCATCCGTTAGCTACAGACTGCTATGTTGCTTCATCCGTTAGGTACAGACTGCTATGTTGCTGTCATCCGTTAGCTACAGACTGCTATGTTGCTGTCATCCGTTAGCTACAGACTGCTATGTTGCTGTCATCCGTTAGGTACAGACTGCTATGTTGCTGTCATCCGTTAGGTACAGACTGCTATGTTGCTGTCATCCGTTAGCTACAGACTGCTATGTTGCTTCATCCGTTAGGTACAGACTGCTATGTTGCTTCATCCGTTAGGTACAGACTGCTATGTTGCTTCATCCGTTAGGTACAGACTGCTATGTTGCTTCATCCGTTAGCTACAGACTGCTATGTTGCTGTCATCCGTTAGCTACAGACTGCTATGTTGCTTCATCCGTTAGGTACAGACTGCTATGTTGCTTCATCCGTTAGCTACAGACTGCTATGTTGCTTCATCCGTTAGCTACAGACTGCTATGTTGCTTCATCCGTTAGCTACAGACTGCTATGTTGCTTCATCCGTTAGTACAGACTGCTATGTTGCTGTCATCCGTTAGCTACAGACTGCTATGTTGCTTCATCCGTTAGCTACAGACTGCTATGTTGCTTCATCCGTTAGCTACAGACTGCTATGTTGCTTCATCCGTTAGCTACAGACTGCTATGTTGCTGTCATCCGTTAGCTACAGACTGCTATGTTGCTGTCATCCGTTAGCTACAGACTGCTATGTTGCTTCATCCGTTAGTACAGACTGCTATGTTGCTTCATCCGTTAGCTACAGACTGCTATGTTGCTTCATCCGTTAGGTACAGACTGCTATGTTGCTTCATCCGTTAGCTACAGACTGCTATGTTGCTTCATCCGTTAGGTACAGACTGCTATGTTGCTTCATCCGTTAGCTACAGACTGCTATGTTGCTTCATCCGTTAGGTACAGACTGCTATGTTGCTTCATCCGTTAGCTACAGACTGCTATGTTGCTTCATCCGTTAGGTACAGACTGCTATGTTGCTTCATCCGTTAGGTACAGACTGCTATGTTGCTTCATCCGTTAGGTACAGACTGCTATGTTGCTTCATCCGTTAGCTACAGACTGCTATGTTGCTGTCATCCGTTAGGTACAGACTGCTATGTTGCTTCATCCGTTAGCTACAGACTGCTATGTTGCTGTCATCCGTTAGGTACAGACTGCTATGTTGCTGTCATCCGTTAGGTACAGACTGCTATGTTGCTTCATCCGTTAGCTACAGACTGCTATGTTGCTGTCATCCGTTAGGTACAGACTGCTATGTTGCTTCATCCGTTAGCTACAGACTGCTATGTTGCTTCATCCGTTAGCTACAGACTGCTATGTTGCTGTCATCCGTTAGCTACAGACTGCTATGTTGCTTCATCCGTTAGGTACAGACTGCTATGTTGCTTCATCCGTTAGGTACAGACTGCTATGTTGCTGTCATCAG